>NW_017276910.1:498805-507266 GCF_001594065.2 Cyphomyrmex costatus
GCATGTATAAAATCGCCGTTTCGCACGAAACTAAATGCGGCGACTATATATAGACACAAATTCGCGCCACACGAGCGTAAATTTGAACTACACACATGGAAAGATATCGTTCTATTGCTGAGAAACATGATTACTCAACTGACTTTCTTCCTTTTAACGGTTATCTTTAACAAAGAATATCTTTTTGTAATAATCTTAAAATATATACACACTTATTACAAATTTTTTAAACACTTATTGTTATATGTAGGAATGTAGGTTAAAACAAGAATTTATTTTCTTTTAGAGAGTATTATAAAATATTAATCCAAGAAGCGACTTTATATGATAAACAAATCGAATTTGTTTCAATTTAACAATTTTGTGTGCGATTAAAGTATTAAACTTAGACTAGATTCAGAATATATTTTGAATAAATTTGATGATCGTGATGAACTTACGATAGATTTGCGGACATACAAAACTTTTGAAGTACTTGAAACAAGTAATTATCACTCAAAAAAGTGATCTTGCAGTGAAAATTATCTAGGTACGAAAAATTAACAGAAATAAATTTCTGGCAAGTATTGCAATATTGGATATGTTTTGCACCTAATCATATAGATGACAGAGATCAAATTTAGATTTGTGCTATAAATTCTATACGTATGATACATATTTTCTATCAGATACAAAAAACAGTTATAATTCTAACTGGAACAGCAGAATATTTTTTTGCGTGATTACTTGCGCATAAAATGTATTCTTCTGTGTGTATTCATGGCCATGTGTAACATTATTTCTTAGCACGTGATCTGTATTACGAGCTGTTTATTCATTCCAAAGAACACGTGTCAAACTTGTCTTCAACAGTCTCTGGATTTGCCTCTGGAACTTCCTCTGACATAAAATGTGGTATTTTTATCAGAATGTCAGTTTAAATTATGTAAACTATCGTTGTAATAAAAAAAGATAAATAAATGAATAAGTATATTATCTATATAAAATATATTCTTGTTTTAGAGTAGTAGTGGTAGTAATAGTAAAAACGTTGTGTCAAAATATTATTGAAAGTAAAAAATTTTACTTAAATTAAAAAACACTTTATACTTTCCAACATCGTAATTTTGCATAAAATATGTTTAATTGAAGGAGGAAAAAATCGAAAATTCTAAAAACGAAATAAATATTCGAGTATACATTCCGTGCTGCATTGACACTTTACATATTGCTTTTTAATGTTATTTACACGAAAAGAACAGTTTTACTGAAATATTTAAAAATTTAGTTAAATACAGATAAAAAAATAATTTTATTAGACTATCAATATAATTATGTAGGAAACTAGTTGTTAGAATGTTAAAACTTTTTACAACATTGTTCATTATGCTTAAATATCCTGTGTATACGTAATTACGTTGATGGTTCGTTAAAATTATTTTCCTATCTGTATCTGCCAAAATTTTAGATCCCTCAACAAATTATTTTCATGTTGCTTCTCTACTGGAAACAGATTATAGACAAATTTACGGTAAAGTAACTGCAGAGTGTTTATTCTGCAGAGTCTATATTCAACAAATTACACATTTCAGATAAGCACATTGTGGCGCCCAAAAGTGCATCGTGCCCGTTACACCACTGATCGAGACCGACGAATTTGTCGTGCCAGAGGCACCATAGAAGAGAAAGAGAGTGAATCAAAGAAGTAATTATACGTGACGTCACCCGACTGGTTTCAACACCCGTCCGGAGTGCAACGAGTCGAGTCGAGAGTCGAGCCTGAATAAAAGCAAGTGGGCCAGAAGGCTTCTCCTACTCTCTCCGTTGCAATTATTACAGCGAAGATGCGTATAGAAGAAATGCGGCATCTCTTAATGTGCGCCGTCCGTTCGTGGCCGATGGCAGAAGACAAAAATAGAACCTCCCAAAACTTTATGACCGGTAAAATTACTGGAGCGTCAGTGCCGATACAGTCTACGACCACTTGAAGCGGTCTAACGGCCGCGTTAACCACCAATAATCCCGACAGCGAAGTAGGAAATTAAATCAGCCTTCTCTAATTATTAATCAGAGAACGCGGCGAGCCGTGCTGGACAACCGTCGAGTCACGTCGAGTCGAAACGTTTATTGCGCGTTGCACTTTTCTTTATCGAGAGATAATTAAGGCTTGTTGAATACACGGATCATAAATATGCTCGTATATTAATATAACATTTATATTTTTTTATCGTTGTACAGCTCTATAAAAATTACTTTTCAGTTTCCAGATTTTCTGCCGTGGAATTAGAAAATATCAGTTCCAAATTTTATATTTTTTAATTAAACTTTTTTCCTAAGTGATCTTTAATGAATTAGCAAATAAAAATTAAAAATTGATTTATATATAAAAGTTATAGATTCAGATATAAAAATCGTTGGAATTTTATAGACTATTAACATCTTTACATATATAATATTTTTGTAATTTATGTATTACAGCTGTATATTTCATATTTTTATAAACAAAATTAAACAACTTTTCTACTAGAAAATTATTTTATATATTTATAGTTCACGTAATATTCATGATTTAATTTTATTCATGATTTAATCACAGACTGCATGCGTTGCATATATAATACATAGTAAATGCATAGCTACGTCACGTACGTTCCAAAGAACGATCACAGGAAACCGCAACCGTCGTTCTATTTGACAATCTTTCTTGAAATAGCGACTTAATAATCTCGTTATATAAATAGGTCATAAACACGATAATGCACGTGCAAGAAAAAGAATAATATTATGATTAAAATTTAAGCTGACGCATAAAGAGAGAGCTAAACCTTAATGCGTGAACATTAATATTATTTGAGGACATTAGGTAATAATTATCTATTATGATTTTCCATTCAAAATCTGCTATATAATAGAGATAGAGATTAGTACACAAAGTAAAAAAAATTTCGAAACATATAAATATTCAAAAAGTAGAAATGACGAGAACCTAAATGAAAAATAATTAATGTGGTAATTGAAGACGTCTCTTCCTAGTAAAAGACAGTTAACAAAACCCTCTCTATACAGGACGTCTCACAATTATATACCTCGTGCATACGTCTCGGAATATTCCGCGGCTAAAGTCAAACGCGTGTCTCCTCACATTATGGAATGATGCCGAGCTTCGACGAGGCGAGCTCAGAATTTTTATGTGGAAGTTCCGACGCGGTAAAGGTATTTACGAGCCGCGCGAACGAATCCCGCTAAGTCGTGAGGAGCTATTTTCAGGCCCCATTGGCATTATCGGCCACCTCAGGAGCAAGATCCGACGCGGCAAGGATAACGGCCGGGATGGGGGGACGAAGAGGCAAGGCAGCAACCGCTACGCCTTTTCTTTTTATTTATACACACGTGGATTATCGCGATGAATAATCGTCCGATCGTCATCCGCGATGTTCCGATTATCTCGGTGGGAGATCGACCTGCGTGCAACCTTCTACACACACAATGCGCCTGCATCGCGTAAACTTATCTGCCAACCGTTTTGACGTTTTCTTATAATAGCAGATTGACCGAGATCTCTCTCGCGTATACCGGGTGAACCGGAAGCGTCGTATAACGATTCCGCATTACTTCGCGAACGCAATAAATGTCGATTTATGTACACGCGAGATTTTTGGTTAAAACAATATAAGCTAGCTTGGAAGCTATTTTAATTTTATGTCAAATAAATCTATGTCTCGTTTAAATGCCACGTGAAATAAATTTTTAGTTGATGTTGCCAAGAAGTATTATATAAAGTACAAAATATATAGCACAAATCACTAAAGTGACATTTATTAAATACAGATAATTTATGAATTTAAGTCTCAATGAGAAAATTTTAGAATATATGTAATTAAGTTTGACTCTGGATCATAATTATATCAATAAAATCGATTCAAAATCGTTTAAAATAGAAATGGATTTTGGCACACATAAAAATTAAAAATATATAAATAACGAAATATTATTTAACTGAAAGAACAGAGTTAGTGTTGCTTCTTTGATATCTAAGTGATTTCATCAGTTCACATGAATCATAAACGTAAAAAATGATCTCATAAAAAAATTGCAGAGAAAAAATCCATCAAGGAGAAGCTATATTTAGAATCCTTGTAGCGTATTCACTCGGAGGAATAAATAGCACGGAACTTTTTAAATTCCAGAAAATCGCTCAAACCTCCTTCTGTAATGCATTGTGCAACTGTAATTGCTGATATAAACGCAACACCGAATGCACAATGCGCTACGTAGGATGACTGTTCTATCGCGGCAATTACGCAGTAATGTTACGTCCAATATACACAGTTAGACGATTACCTCGCTAATAATAGGATTGTTTAAACACACTGATGTTTAAACTTTAAACTCACATTGACAGTCATTTATATCGTCAAATGTATTATCGATCCACGAAGGTGTCACTCTTTCATTTCAATTCGTGTTGAAATTGTAGCTAGATTAATTTCAATTACTTTAACGTTTTGTAAAAAAAAACGCAGTCTGTACAAATACAGACGTATATAATCTTTCTTTGCGACAACGTAAAAACATTTTTCTATCTTCAATATAGGCAAAGTTGTATAGAAATCAGATGAGGCTTAAGATTGCAAGATATTGTCAGCGGATAAGGCCGACAAAGATAGGCCTCTTTTATCTAACTAAGAACAACTTTGAAATATGGCAAAGCGATAGGTGAAAGGAATAAGCATGAAGCAACCGACTTCTAAGGCGCAACAGGTGTTAATGTCATCTTCTCCACCCTATACTTTCCCTTCTAATACACGCTCCTTTTAAGATTGAAAGAATTTTTTTTTTTACCTATGATAAAATAATAAAATAAAATTATTATAAAGAAGATAAAATTAAGGAGCTAACTATGTCTGAAATATTTTCGAGATAGAAAAATAGGAGTATGGCATCGTGTATAAAAATTTTTAATCTTTTGATATCTCTATAAAAAAAACACAATAACTTTCAGAGTACAGATATCTGCATAATTTTCGATGACATGACTAAAACGGACATAAAATTGAAAGTAACGATGCATTTAACGTTTCTACATAAAGTTTAACATTTAATCATACAGATTAAAGACTCGTAAAAATAACAAATCATATTTGTATTATTTATTTTACAATTCATTGAAATGATAGTTTAACGACACGTAAATAATGGAGGCAGTAGCTCGAACTTCGAAAGTTATTTAATTGATCACGTTCAACCACGCCCTTGCATGAATCAACACGCGATAAAAGGAAATCGCACTGCATGCATTGATCCACGCTGAAAGGACTTGCATAATAAGCGGCAGCGAGTTTAAAATTAGCTTTTGCTGCTGACCTGTGCTTCGCTTTTTTCGCTCGCTGCTAAATTAATGGAATCGAATTTCGATTGTCGTTAAGAAACGAGTCTACAATAATATGCTAGTAATTTTTTTCGCTTTCTTACCTTACAATCGATGAGATAAAGCGTTACGTTATTCTCGGAATGTCTGCGATAAGGCAACAATACACGTCAACACAGAAATTCCATAATAGACAAACAAAGGAAATGTGAAAACCCAAGACCGATAAACAAATAGAAAAATTCAATTTTTCAACGATACGTCTATTAGATTCTGCAAGTCCAATTTTTGCGAAATCATGCGAAAACATCATTAAACAATATTACAACATTGTTATATAAAGAGTAACGTACAAATTAAAAAATTGTTCTATTCTAGCGTTTATATAATAGATCATTATTTATGAAACATGTGTGCAGTTGCCTTCTAGCTGTGGCATAGTTCAAACCATCGCATCGGTAGAATTTACTATAGAAAACTCGAAGTATTACTATGCCACGCAACATTTGTTTCCCATGGCACACATTAGAATCATCCAATGAAAGATAATGCGAGGGTATGAGCAGTCGAGTTCGCTGAGGTTAGGCCCATTGAAATAAACCGATTTTTTAATTCTCTAATAATTTAATATATGATATTGCTTGATTGTAATTTTCGATGTTATATCATTTATATTCATTAATTTCGATGAATTCAACGTCGCCACAAAAAAAAACATGTTATGCATTATTTTCAAACAGAACTATTTTTTTACTGCGCATTTTGCTTAATAATGATAAGAAATAGTTTAGTTATTTTTAAAAACTTAAAAAATAAAATTAAAGAATATATAGCTAATATTTTGAGATTGTACGTCAAATTCACTATAATTTTCTGCTTTTAAATTTAATTACTTTGAACGATTTTTAATTGATTTAAGCAATTAACTAAAAATTATTGTATTCTGTCTAAATTAAAGATACACAATTAATATAAATTGATCATTATAAAACCCAATGAGAGTACAGAGAAATCATGCAAAAAACTCATCATTTTATATTAAAATTAAAATCTCTTTCTCTCTCTTTTTATTTATTCTTTTATATAGGTAACTATCTAATCGTTCATCTATCACTAAGATAAAATAATAGTTAGAATTACCATAATTTATAGTCACTTTCAGTGCCAACCATAAATATACTTTTTAGTAGAGTTATAAATACATATAATTATTACTAACGTAACAGTAATAACTATAAAAAGGAAGTTCGTAACTATAAATATTTTATGAATCATCACAAATACCCCAAACACTTTTCTCTCACTATCTATCTATCTATCTTTCGAATTTAACATGTTTAGAAAGGCACGGTCCGGGAAGGGTTAAATGTCAACTGCAAGTTTCCCATAAGAGAAGACATTCATGTTACTAATTTCTATGACGCAACCTGTACAGAAACCTGCTGCTGGCGCCGCCTTCAAATGCGGAACGTAAATTTGCAAAGCCGAGCACGAGCCTCTATAGCGCCGGCTCCAATATCCACAACACCACGTGTCAATACACCTACACGTGTGTGAAACGTGCATGTACGCAACGTATAAGTTCGAACACAAGTATGACAGAAGCAATAAAATAAACGTGAAATAAAATCGCGCCTATTATCATTATTTTCTCTTTCAATCGTAGAGTGATTCAAACTTCCTTTTACTGGAAGAAGAAAATATTTGCGATAATATCGCAATTTGCTGTAATGTTAGAGTATTTTCTCTGTGTGTTCAAAAATTAATTAACATTTTGACAAACCATAGTGATATAATAAGAATAGACAGCGCATTTCTTTGATGTTATCACTGTCGATTCGGAAAGAATGAGGTAGTTTGAAGCATGCTGTCTTTAAAATATCAAATTGAAGACAGATGCTGATAGAGTTGAAGAGAGATACTGACCCATGCAGCATAGAAACTTCCAGTAACATTACTGCAACGTTGCAATACTATTATAATATTACTGGAATATTGCAGAAAAGACATATTAAATTTTAATAAATATTTGTGTATATTTATAATGCTAACTAATTTACTTAAAATAAATAAATATTTACTCAACAATAAAAAGAAATAATAGTTAAATTAAATTAATAGTTATTGTACCACGTAAATATATCTTTATATTTAGTAAACATTTAGTCTATTCAAACAAATAATCTTATCATAATTTATTAAAAATTAGTATATTTTTCAGTTGTAATGTCGGTAGAATGATCTGTACTATACATGTATATTCTAAGATCATACAAGGGATGTTCATAATCTATATCTATAATAATAATAACCTTATACGGTCTATAATAATCAGTAATTCCAACAAATATTGCCACGTGCCAACAATTAGTCGCGTGTAGCTAATATTGACGGACGTATCGATAATAGAATATTGACGGTAATCCAGAATTCTTTTCAAGTATCACTATCCTGTTACCAAATGATATCCCCTGATATCATCAATAATATCATAAAACTGTTGATGCTCGAAAATGGAGAAATCACCGCCATCGTATATCAATATTTGTTGGACATGACACTATTATTGACTATACGAGGTCCATATAATGTACATATGTATACGTACCGTCATAAGGTACATAAAACTGAACTAAAATGCTGTCAATAATACTGACCGGGTTGTAAAAATATTTATACGTATACTATGAATATTACTGATTCGATATTACCGATCAGTAAAATCGATCGCGTAAAATCTGCACATTACGTCTATGCAACAAACGTCGACGTTGCTCATTCCACGCTCATTCATGCTCTTTTCGATCATGTTTATGTTCACGCGTTCGTGCTGATACGAATCCATTCGCTTTTTTGAGCGTGTTTGCGCGATTTTACGCGATACGTCGTACCCACGCAGCGTCGAAGTCACGAAACATGTTCACGGTGCGATTTACTATCCGCTCCGGCCTGACATTACGATACACGAAATACGCCCGATACTGCAATGCCCCTCGTAAACCGAGATGTTCGAGTAACGATAAAACAAATATATTACGCCCACAAATAATCTTTCTCTCTCTCTCTCTCTCTCTCTCTCTCTCTCTCTCTCTCTCTCTCTCTCTCTCCCTCTCT
>NW_017276910.1:507499-580573 GCF_001594065.2 Cyphomyrmex costatus
TCTCTCTCTCTCTCTCTCTCTCTCTCTCTCTCTCTCTCTCCCCCTTCCTCCCGCTCTTAGATACAGATAATAAAAATAATCCAACAAAGTGTGTGCGATCGTTTCACAATCGCGCAATCGGTTTTTAAAATTCAAATTACATATCACGTAATTCTTGCCGTTGCACGTTATCGTCACGTCGCCGTTACCTCAATATAGAATTTGAATAATGAATCTGAAAATAACACGACGGGGGTTTGATTTGACCTTACAATGACGCTCGATATAGCAATCCGTTGCAACTATTCGATAATTGGAAATCGAACGATTTTGACACGCCAATTAAGTTTTAGATGCAAAAAGATCACGAAAATCTATATCGTTCGGTATAATTTTCTCTTACCCTTCCCCTCTTTCGTATACCGTACTTTTGATGGACTTTTAATTCGGACTTTTAATTGATCAAGTACATTTTAATCATGTTTTATACAGAGTCCAAATAAAACAAAGCCGATCTATTGCTATACTTCCAATTAAGTTTCACGAAGTCTATAAACTGAGAGAAGAGAATCGCAGTACCTATAAAGTTTCGAGTAAAGTCACATCTCTTAGGAACAAAGATACATTTAGAGAGATATTGTTAATTAAAAGATAACAAAGGTAACGTCACATATCTCTCGAAGATAAGACTAGTCGGAAGTAATCAGACGGAGGGTGGAGGGGGGGGGGGAGGGAAGCACGAGCGAAAGTGTCTACTTTGGCGCGCAGCGGGACGCGAAAGCGTAATTTTAGAGCGAAGGAGAAAGGTCCAGGCTCTTTCGAGCGATACGCATGAAAACGCACGGGATGACGGCGACAGCGAGGACGGATCACATCGTCGAAACGGTCGTCGGGATCAGGCCGGTGCACGCCGTTCGGCGCGATCGCGTAGCAAATAAAGTCGTTGACACGTAGACAATGAGACCGGCGCGACGACGAGAATGAAGGTGCTAAATATCGAAGATTCAAGCTGATTGAATCGTTATCGCGTACGCGCTCGCGCTCTATACATATACCGAAATCATCCACGTTGAGGGGGTAATCACACAATGTAATCGACAGTGTGTGTGTCCTCGAAATCATTTTACAAAATTGAAATGAGATCCTCATGTACAATACGAGTATAATCCGATCGTTACATATGCAATCATGAGAAATCATTGTGTAATATTAGATAAAATCGTTTATTTTTAAAATAATCGTATATAATAATCGGTTTATAACCGTTTATTTTTAAATGAATCATTCGATGAGTTAGTAGTATTTTGCCAAATGACAATTCACATGTAGTTGGATTCTAAGTGAGAATTGCACCAAATTGAGATTAAAAACGCATCTCTTTTCGAAACATATCAAATTTATTTCGCTGACCAAGTATAATTCTGCGTAGAATCTTCCACACCTTTTTTGCCATGCATCTTATGGCATTAGAAAACGAAAAATGTAAAAGGAAGTCTATTACTTTTAGTTCTATACCATTTTTAATTAATTTTACATGAATTCTAACTGAGAGTCGCAAGAGGCTAAAGTTATAAAGATGTCCACCTAGATAATCTCAAATTTGTTTTGCTGACCAAATATAATTCTGCATGAAATTCTCCATACTTTTGGCTGCGTTTTGTGTAGGTGTCAAAGTGAGAAATGCCAAAGTAAATCTATTACTACACTTTCAACTTTATATAGATTCTAATTGAAAATCGAGTCCCCTCTCAAGGTTATTGCTGAAGACGAATCTTTTTCTTAGACAAATTAAATTTTCGGCACTGATCAAATATAATGCCGTATGAAATTTTTCATATTTTTTTTAGCTGCGTTTATTGTAGGTGTCACAGTAAGAAATGCCAAAGTTTATTACTCTATACTTTCAACTAAGTTCACATGAATTCTGACTGAAAATTGTAGTCTAAAGTTACGACTAGTAAAAAATACACGTCTTTCTAGACATCTCAAATTTATTTCACTGATCATAAGTATAATTCTACGAGAAATTGTTCATACATTTTTATGTTCTTTTTTGTGTTAGATGACGAAATAAGAGAGAATAGCACAGCAAAGTAATTCTATTATTACATCTTCAACTAATTTCGCATGAATTCCAACTGAGAATCGTAATCTAAGGTGCGACTAATGAAGACTCATATCTCTTTCCGCACATATCAAATTGAATTCGCTAGCCAAGTATAATTCCGCGTGAAACTTTCCACACTTTTGGCTGCGTCTTGTGTACCTAGGTGTCAAAGTGAGAAATGCCAAAGTAAGCAACGAAGCCCAGGAGTTGTCGTGAAACCGGGGAGCATCGCGATAACACGTTTGACGTGTGTTAAAAATAGAGTTCATTTAAATTCATTTGAAGAATTCGAGGAGCGCGCAAGGTGCGCGCGAGAAGAAAAGAATAAAAAGAAGAAGGGACGGTGCAGGCGCGCTCGCGTTCACGCGCCGCGCGAACCGCGAGCAACAAGTAGAAAAACAGTGCCGCGTGGTACCAACCTGTCGCTCTTGTCGACCACCGCGAGAGGCGCGAGCTCCTGGAGCGGCGGCTCCGCGGATATTCCCTGGGCACGGTCGCGGGTACGCGGCTTCGTCGGGGTGAGCGGCGGCGCCGCGCTGAACGGCAGGATACTCAGGAACTTGTCGAGGTGGCTGCGCAGCTCCTGGATCTCGGCGTCGCGGCAACAGACGACGGCCTCGAGCTCGGCGATCCGCTCGTCCTTGACGCGCAGCAGCTCGTGGAGCTCCCTGAGGGTGCCCATCGTGGCGATCGCGGCTGCACCACCGCCGGCGCCGAAGTGGAGCGGCACTTGGGTGATTTGCGTGGTGGTGGCGACGATGCCGCCGATGCCGCCGTCGACGGCCGCGGCACTCGCGCCGTCCGTCGGCAGCTGCGACGACGCACCGGCGACTACGGCGTCCTCCTCGTCGGCGCGCGGCTGCTGCGACGACGAGAAGCACAGCGAGTCGAAGCACACGCGCATAGACACGCAGGCGTCGCCGATGGGCACTCGGTATTTCGTACCCTCGTCCATTCAACTTGTTGTGGTGGCGGTGCGCGAGAGAGGAGAAGCCATATACGCGGAGCGTCGCGACCCGACGAGGACGTCGTCGGTCGTTACTATCGCGCGAATTCGCGTGATACGCGGCTCCCGAAGAGCGGCGGACCGACGTCCTCCACCGCCACCGCGACGCGACGTCCCGCGTCCCGTTGCTCCCGCGTCGTGCTTGTCGGTCGAACGAGAGAGCGAGCGCGAGCGCGGAGTGGGAGGGAAAAGGACGGAGCGAGAGGAAGGGAGACAGTAGGAGACAGGGTACGATGGTTGGACGGAGACGGACGTGGCGTTGGAGGAGGAAAAGGCGCGACAGGCCAACTCGTCACATGCTCGACGAACTGATGTAGGTACACACAACGTACTCTGCAGTCAATTGAATTTACTTCTATCCTGAATCGCTTGATTGTGCTCGGTGAATAAGAGCGCGAACTTCATACTCGATCGTCGATAACGTAGGACAGAAAAATATGACTTGTATTTACTTTTACGTAACACATTTCTCTTATGTAACTCTTTTTACAACTTATTACTTTTTCATAACTTTGAGATTTTGATAAAATTTTACGATTAAAAAAATATAACAAAAGAAACTATTGAATATACAAAAAATTACAAATAAAACTTATTCTATATACAGTATTTTGTATATCGGTTTAATAATAAAATTTAATAATAAATGGTAACCAAATTTATTATTCTTACATAAATACCTTTATATAAACATTGCAAAAAAAATATCCATATAGCATCTGTGCATATATATATGTACAATGAAATATGTACAAGTTATAAATTAAAAAAAACCATTACATTTTAATTGCGCTATTGAGATTTGTCATTGCGGAAGAAGAGGTTCGCTTCCTGTCCTTAGCACGGTTTTCGTAACGTTCGTGAGCTCGTCAAAATTACACTGAAGTTTCTCACTTTTCTGTGTCTCTTCCGGCTCCAGAAATGCCTCGTTCAAGCAGACGTTGTTCAAGCTGACGGCGCTATTTGAAAAGATAGCCGTGCCAAGATTTGGATTTTTCATATCGACACTATTGGCACGATTCTTCAACGGGGATTTCGTGGGAACGTCGTCTTTATCAGGCTGCATGTGCGACGACATTATGTCGCACGCCTTTCCAAGAATAATTAAACTGTTCAAAATACGAAGAGATACTAATACAAGATAAGCTAATAATAGAAGTATGATATTAGCGGGTCTCGCGGATGGCGTCAGGGTCGTACATAATACACGAGCCATGGCTACTCCCAGAGGAAGAGGTATAAAGCCCATTCGCCGTGCAACCAAATCTGAAGGATCCGAGAATGCCGTCTCTCGACGTGTCTGTGCCATGTCATAAGCCAAACTCACGGTATAATCCCTGTAGACGGTCGAAGGCAGCTCGTTGAAACGAGTGATGAACGCATGTTTCACCTTTACAGAAATACACTGGAGATGATCTTGTACAATTTACACAAGACTTACTAATGGTAAACAAACGAGAAAATATAAATGATACAAATGATTCGAATAGTTTAGTCGTTTAGTGATACAAACAATATCAGTTCGATGTTTGGTCGAATATTTTTCTCGTTTGCATATATTTTCGTATATAATACACAATTATTTTACAAACCCAGTCAACGAGAACTTCTGCCAACAATAACGTCACGCAATCAGGTAACAAAACAGCGAGACGATCGCTATGCCATGCGTACTCTTTCATCGTTTGCAGACTCACTGCAAGAAGCAGCATAATCAGATGAAATCTTTCTCTGACGTCGGCGCAAGATAATTGAAACAAATTGTTCTTGTCAAATTTCTTGAAGACAGAACCCTTCAATTCTACAAACTAAAAGTACTCCGTGTAAAATACTTTATAAAGAAAAAAACGACTGCTTTATCTTTCCTAATGCAACTTACGTTGTTGGACATCATAATAGTGAGGAGGGCCTTATTACTGCTGTTAATTGCCACGTTTAATGTTGTCGCTTGGAATAATACCAATATACTATGTAACACTTTATGAGAAAACAGTCAAGGTAAACATATCTTGTTGTGTCTTAAATCTATTCCGATTGGATTAATCATAACGATGCAATTAATTAAAAAGGATACACACATAAGTGACGGCAAACAGGAGATGCGGTAATGTGCCAAAATGTTTCGTACGAGTAGAATTCGAACGTGATTGTGGCTCGGTGGCAGTCCAAAGCAGTGCATCAATAGTATCTTGGCCAAAAGCACTAAAAAGACGATCTCCTACTTCTAGCATATTATAAAATATATATAACTTTATAACTGATTGACTCTTAACTAAGTGATACATCATGGAAGTGTCCACCTTCCAAGTTGCTGCCCAGCAACCCACTACTACAATTCCTTTTAACAAATCGCATACTTCAGCTGGACTCAAATATCTTTCCTTACTTTTTGCATGATCTTTTTCACTCCTACCCCTAAAAATGAGGTCGGTTAACATATTTAGGTAAACAAATATCTTTCATTCAAAATTGATATCTTTTGTATACCTCAGGTAGTGCCGTAAAGGTCTTGTAATCACCGCCCACAAAGCCATTGCAAACCTTAGCGGTAAAAATGTATACACAAATAGAAAGGAATCGGCACACTACAATGACAAAAACAATAAAACCTAATATGTAATGTACTTAATTATTCTAAGATTTTAGCTATCATTCTATTCTCGCGATAGTATTTATTGTATGTCGTTGTACCTGAAGGAATCCATATGCCATAAAGTTTTCCACTTCTCTAGGAATTTTCATAAATGAGTAAACCTTCTCTCTTCTTGCGGAAAATCTCTCCTCATCATGCTCAAGCTGATAACCCCTCGTTAACTCTGTCCTCAAAAATTGCATCAACGATACCCCTATGAAAAAAAAAAAGAAAATATATGTTTTTAATGAATAAAACATAAATTCAATATTACTTGAACAAATTTTTCCTGATGTACGAAAAATGTTCTCGTGTTATTTCATATTTTTAAGAATTCATCATAATTTATGAAGATATTTCTGAAAAAATATCTTGTATATACTTCTTCAAATTTTAAAAGTTTTTACAAAAATTAAAAAATGAAAAATTTTAGAATTAAATCTTAAAACATTCAGTTTACATGTATGAAGAATTTCAGAAAAGATATAGAATTTTTCAACTTTTATAAGAAATATTGCAATATAAAAAATCTGAGAAAGTTTTGTAAAAAATTATAAAATCATACATAAATTTTGAAAAATTATGAACAACTTTTTTTTATTTTTCATATTTTCATATTTTATATAACAATAATAACTAATAACTTAATAATTAGTGCAAAAAAAAAAATAGGATTTATAACAAACGTAAACATAAAAAACCTGCTAAAAACTTTGCAAGAATTATTTCTTTCATAGTTGCATTTTCCTTTTTTTATATATAATTTTTCAATTGTAGTAAATCTTGTAGAAAATTTTAAGATTGTTATTTCCGCGGGTGATTAATATCTTATCTAATCTAATGGAGTATGTGTATGTTTGTGTGCGCTGTTGTGTCATCATTTTTTTCTTCTGATTTACACATCCATTTCACTGTGCTGTATCGATAATTACTGTATCCCTGTACATACCATATCACACAGTTTATCAAGGGACGAACTTAGGACACCTCTTGGAAAACTGTGTTGTGACGGATGTAGCCAATTACTTACGTTGCTTCTTCTTCTGCGCATCTTGGCTGTCGGATAATTGCGACCTACAGTGCGTAAGATCCACATTCTCCACACGCTTGTCGTGACATGATATATCAGTCTCGGGCTTGTCAGTACCGCGGAATCTAATCGTCCTTTTCTCTGGCCAATTTTGCCCCATATTTTCATCGCTGATGCACGCGTTTTGCATCGCTATGCCAACGTTAATCCTCAACGAGCGTCCACACAAAGTTTGGTCATTCTATAACCTCACGACAATCATAGCCGCATCACGTCTCACGATTAAACCTCGACGATGCTTGATACTGCGCTGCTCTGAGCGAACTGTCACAACACAACACAAGCTACTGGAGTCTACGAGACGACTGGCAAAGTGGCAACGCGCGTCATATACGGACCAATACGGACGGTGACAGCGCCGACAATGCTATGTCTGGTAACCACGTAATGTTGATCCAGACTTCTTTTATGATTCGACAGCTGTTTTAAGATCATTTGACACCTTCCTTTTTTTTACTGATACATTTACAAGATCTTTCTAATACTGTAAATTATAATTGTCGATAATTTATGTTCTTGTCATTATACATCATATGTGTGTGGTAAGACGAGATTATCAAAGGTTCAATTATCAACTATCGATAAACAAGAAAAAACTATCTTGCGAACACTTTTATTTTCTGAATTTGTATTTGTAAAATAATTTAGATATGTTTATTATTTTAATATAATTTTTACTATTTTATTTTAATATAGTTATTACCATCCTTAATATGCCCTAACTCAGCTTATTTATGAATAATAAAAATTAATATATGATGCATATTATTCTTTTTCTTTATAAATTATGATGATTTTTGACAGATGATGTCTCACACACATACGCAATTTCATTATGCAATATTTATAATTTAAATAAATCAAGCTATATTAAAATAAGTTCAAATAAGAAATATTGATTATATACCATCATAATGATGTCACATACTTCCTTGACTACGAATCTGATGTGAATCAACAACATTCTGATACGAGTCTAAAGCTTTTTCCATATATAATTTCAGGATAGTTCACAAAGAATTGTGTGATACAACATACCACAATGAATACCTCAATTGCAAATAACACTTCTGATCCATCTCCTGATACTGCTAATAATATGGAACTGTCAGGGAGTCAAAAAGTCACAAGAAAGTTTTGGATAGATACAAAGTCTTTAAATGTGCCAGATGTTCTGGATCCAGATGACTCCTTGATGACAAGATTCCAAAATGCTCTACGAGAACATCTTGTTCGCGTCGACAATAAGTTAAATAGTGAAATATTAGAGTTTGTAAGTACTTGAATCCTTAATTTTCCTAGACTTAAAAAATTTTGTCTGGTAAGTAAAAAGAAATGTTGTTCTCATTAAATATTCATCACAAATATTTTAGGAAGCTAATATAAAAGCTGTACAGAAGGAACGTGAAACAGAAGGTTTAAAACTGTACTATGCGCAACAGGAAATAGCACAACAGCAAATGACAATTGAGAAGTATCAAAACATGATAGCAAATATAATTTCACTTCGCGAAGAAAAAGATACATACGTAAAAAATGTCAAAGAAATTCATAAAACTACCCATGTTAAATTATTAGAAGAGAAAAAGAAAGAAGAAAATCTCATGCGCGAATTAGAACAGCTCACTGATTTGGATGCGCAATTCTCGAAATGGCAAACGGAGCTTGAAAATAGCTTAATTATTTCTAAACAAGTGTCAAAGAAAGATAAAGCAATTCAACGAGATCTAATTGCTCAGAAACAACAGAAAGATTGCATAATATATAAACTCATGGAAGAAGTTTGGAGAATTAAAAACGAGATAGCAAATTTAGACATGCAACTGCAGTTGAAAAATAAAGAAAAAATTCAGATAAATCAGATGATCGTCGACGTTAATGCTGATCTAGAAATGTTGCATAAGCAGCATACAAATTTATGCAACGCCTGGAATTCGGTTGTACTAAATATTACTAAACGGAACAAAGTTTATGAGCAACTAAACACAGAGCGTGAGTACGTAATATCTCAATAATCTTTAACGATTTGAGTGAATAAAATTGTAATAGGGGAGATAATAAATTAATAACATACAATACTATCATAATTTTAAGTCGCATCTATGACTTTAATAGAAAAAAAAATTGTCCCGGTAAAGTTTCCTCTACCGTCATTTGCTTATGAAATACTACAATAACGAATATTTTTTCAGGAAAATATGTGAATCTTTTAATACGTTACATACGGAAATAGAGAAGTTAAAAAAAGAAACTTATAAGGAAACAGAAAATAATGAGAATCTAACCTCATTGCATACACGAATAGAAGATAATATTCAGAATAATACAAAATTGGTAGAAATCGGAAATGATAAACTTAATAATTTGGAAACTGAATTAGTAAAAATGGCAAAATTTAGTGAACAGGAGCAACATGAATTTGATTCAGCTCATAATGTATATAAATATATTTATTAAAAAAATATATATATAACAATGTTAAATTATTAATTAAAATATATCTCTATAAAATATTATTTTCATATGCAATTATATTATTATTTATAACAATCTTGTACTTTAGGAATGGCAATATTTGTTACATGAAGAGGAAGAAATAGATAGAGAATTCATAAAATTTCTGAATAAGCAAAATGAATTAGAAAAAATAATATATAGTAAACTGGAAGAAAAAGTTGCGCATAACAAAGCAGCGCGATATTTGAATAAATTATTATTAGATTCTAAAGAGTCAATACAAGAACAAGAATTGTTACTAGCAGAAACAGAAAATTCATGTGGCAAAAAGTTATTGGAATTAGAACAACTTAATTCTAACATATCTTATGAAAAGATGGAATTCGACGAACTTTTACAAAATAATAATAAAAAAGAGAAAGATATAGATGAGATTCAGAAAGAAGTCAAGAAACATGACACAGCAATCGAGAGGAAACAAGTAAAAATTATCAACTTGAATAAAATCACTGAAGAGGTAAGAACATTATTAACAAAAATTCTATTATACGAGAATATTAAATATTTATACACCATTATTCCTTCTTACAGATATTATCGCATAGAGAAAATGGAGAAGTTAATCCTCTTGATATGAAAATAAAAACCTTGGAAAAAAATATAGAAGAAGTTCAGCATAATAATCAGAAAGCACAACAATTATGGATTCGCCAAGAAGGATATATGATTACACTGAGTCAACAGAGAGATTTACAATTGCAACAATTTAATCTTCTTAATAAAGAAATTATGATTATGGAGCAAAAAAATTTGAAATTAGAGCATGCTTTGAAAATGCTTGAGAAGGAAGATTCGAACATAGAGAGAACATTAAATCTTCTACAACAAAGAATAGTACAATTAAATTCACAATTAGTCATTCAAAAAGGACTGAAAGAGGAACTAGAGGATAAAAATTCTATTACAAAAACCGAAGGAATACAATCTCTCGAAGATGCAGAATTAAATCTAATAAAGCTGCAAAATGATTTAAAACGATCATATGAAGAAAAAGCACTTTTGAAGGATAATCTAGATGCAGTGCAACAAGAAAGTTTATCATGGGAGAAGAAAGTAATATTTTAGATATCAAGTACTATATATTTTTATTTGTATCAAGAAGAGAGAGAGAGAGAGAGAGAATCATAATTTTTAATTTATGCTTTTAGGTTAAGTTAATGCAAGAAACGATGAAGAAAATGAAAGAAGAACGTAGTAATGGTGGCGATATCTCAGCGATGAAAAGTGAAATTCACAAAATGGAAATGCGCCTCTCACATTTGCGCAGGGTACAAGAAAAATTGATCCATGATATGGAGTTTTGTGTTGCACGAAGAGATATTATATTAGACAAAGTCATGAGCAAACTCAAAAGAGACCCTAAAGGACAACACAATCAGAAAGTTATATTCCGTAAACGTCTTGCTGATCAAAAATTAAAGATAAAACAAATTGTGAAGGTAAAACTCAACTTAAATTAAGTTTAACTGTAACTTCTTTAATGGAGTGTTTATTCTAGGATACAAAAAAGATTGAAAATAGAATATTGGAGCTGGAAAATCAAATAAAGGATTCAGTAGACAAATGCAACGAATCGCAAACAGTATTGAAAATGGTACAAAATGATATCCCAAATTTGGATCAAGGAATTATACAAATAGAAGCTATTAAATATCATGTATGTAAAATGAATAATTCAGTTTTTTAACTTCAGAATATTTTAAATTATTATTTATTTATAACATTAACATTACAACTAAAAAAAATCTTCTGTTACATGCAGAATTTGCAGGCATTAGTTTTTAAGCAACGAAAAGCTAAAATGCTACAAGACATTAAAAGTGGCCGATATAAAATGATTTTCAAGGGTGAAGCTACATTAAGTGAAGAATTCCAAAATGAACAGATTCTTCGTGACTATTTGAAACATGTAATGGAACGAACGAGTCAAGATTTCCCTTTATTAAAAAACAATATTCAAAAAATACTTTTGACATTAGAGATAGTATAAAATTTTAATGTACAATTAGTAAAAGAAAAAGATAAAACAATGCTATATATTTAATAACAATAATTGTAATTTATAACAACTGCATAGTAAATACGTTTTGATTATAAAATGTATACTTATGTAGAGTGCACTCCTTTAATAAAAGCCTCCATGGATGAAATTGGAGTATCTGGTAAAATGCCGTGTCCCAAATTAGCAATATATCGAGTTTTACCAAAATTTGACACCATTTTTTGTGCACGATCAACGATTTCATCCTAAAGACAATATAATGAATAAATTTAATATTTTTATAATATTTGTAAATATTTCTCATCAGTGATTATTATTGTATATTAACAATACTGTTACTATTATTATTCTAATTACTATTTTTTTCAGTAATCATATATAAAAGCTAATATAAAATAATTATATTTAAAATTGAAATTATATAATTTTTATAAAGAGGTAACATACCTGTGAAGAATACATTGCACATGGATCCATATTTCCTTGTAATGTAACATTAGTACCAAGATGTTTTCTGGCTTCTATGGGATCTACAGTCCAATCGAGGCCTATAACTTCATAACTCTGATCCATCACAAGAATTTTTAAAGAATTCATGGTTGCGCCTTTTGGAAAAGCAATCTAGAAACATGTTCGAATATATCTATTTATATCTATTTGATTTGTAAAGTAATTTGCTGATTAGAAATAGTTATAAAAACATTTTAGTATACCATAGGCACTTCTGGAATATTTGCTTCTTTCAGCTGCTTTCGTACACATTCACTAATTTGTTTGAGGTATTTAAAAGAATAATTTGTAAATAATGCATCGTCCAAATAATTTCCATTACTTTCAAAAACTTGAAGTAACTTGAAGAAAGGATATAATGGTTATTGCTTTTGAGTTATATAATTATATACCACACATAATATATTTTAAGAGTTCTTTCCAACAAAAGAAAAAATTATTCTTTGAATTATACCTGAGCACCAGCTTTCACTTGCATTACTAAGTAATCCACAATAACATCTGTAATCATCTGTAACAATTTATGAGTATCTTCTGGATACTTATATAACCAGGATCTTGCCTTTGCCATTGTAGAACTGCCTCCTCCTTGGATCATGTAACCCATCAGAGTCCACTGAAACAAATCAATTATTTTATATTAATATGTAATATATAAGTACATTAAAATGTAATATACAATAAAAATAAATAAATATCTTAGCAATAAAGAAATTATTAATTAATATATTCACACTTTGGTTTTTTTGGTTAATATGAAAATACTTACAGGAGCTCCAGTGAATCCTATCAATGGTACTCTACCATTCAACTTATGTCGAGTTAATGTTATAGCATCTCCAACATACTTCAGAGCATTATTTACATTTGGTCGTATGAGTCGTGCTAAATCATTGGGATCAGCTAAGGGCTGAGGCAAGACTGGACCCTAACACAGATACTTATTTATAGATAATAAAGAGACAATAATGTATGTGTAAATCTGGAGTATACAATGATGAATATCATTTGATTGTTATGTAAAAATAAATAATTATGAGAGAGTGCTTACTACTCCCGGTACCATCTCAACTTTCAGGCCCATTGCCTGAGGGATCACTAGGATATCTGAGAATATTATACTGGCATCTAGATCGAAACGTTCTATCGGCTGTAAAGTCACCTGACATGCCAATTCAGGAGTTTGGCAAATTGTAAAAAAATCATGCTGTGCTCTGACTTCTTGAAATTCTGGAAGGTACCTTCCCGCTTGCCTCATAACCCAAACTGGAATTCTGTCCACTGGCTCCCCACGTGCTGCCTTCAGTATTCGATCATTTTTCAAAGGTGGAAAATTGTGCTCAATCATTCTGATAGTCCTCTGCTTTACGTTTTCTAAAGTTTTATTCCTGAATAATACAATAATATTCCTCATGTTTTTATTTCAAGATCTTTTTTTTCTATTTTAAATCATTATAGTAATTCATAGAAAGTACATACAGTATTTAATTTCAATTGTTGCAAAGTACACAGTAATTCTCCGCCAATATATTTACAACTTCACTCACTGTTTGCGAATTCGATTTTGTGATAAAAAACTATCCATGATAGGTCTGTTCTTCGTAGCTACACCTGCTACACTATATTATACTTCCTGCACTTAAAATGAAATAGGTATATACATGATGTAAGAAAACATCATGGGTATATATACATCTTACATCATGGGTATATATACATTTGGAGAAAAAAAGAAAAAGATATAAACATCGAAAAGTTCAATTACAAAAGACAGTAAATTTTCTAAGGCTACTAAATGGCATGTATTTTTCAGGGCATAAAATATATTAAATTTTATCCGGATTTAACTAATGCACCCTGTATATTATCAGATTACATTTCTCTGAATATTTCCATGAACACTTTATATCGTATAATATATATAATTTGACGACTATTTCTTATGTCAATGTTACTCTCGTACTTATTTCTTGTCTACTTCATATTTATTAGATTAATAAATTGTTGAATGTGAATGCGTCTTGTGTAACCCAGCTAGTTAGATCTATGGGTAAGAACCAATCATATTTGACTGATTCTTAGTAGTTATTCTAAACACGACTGAAAGCAACCATTGTTTATTCTTTGCTGTTTTCTACGCTGAGAATGTCAAACCAGCTTAAGAATTTTTTAATCAAAACTTGTTCTTGGTGTAAACATTGTGTGTAAACCACAAAAGGACAAAGGTGACCTGTGCTACATAAATGGAATCTGAATAGTATCGTGGAATATATAAAATATATAAATTATATAGATTAATCGTTGAAATATAGCGCAATATCTGCTTGAAATTTAGCTATTTGGCACATATTCAGTAAAATATATTTTGTGCTGTGACTCAGTTTAAGAACTTTTGGATTTTGGTCCACAGTGTGTTTGATAAACCTTTGAAGAAACTACATAAATTTTTGTTTTACAAGATAGACGATGGATGACGTAAATATTAACGAAATATGTCTTAATAATGATATGGAAGTGGTACAATTGGATGGAGATGAGGACGATTGGATAAAATTAAATTGGATTATCGAGCACAGTGATAATGGCAATAATTTACAATCACCAGAGACACCAGAGAAGGTGAGTAATAATATAGATATAAAGTGTGATGTAATTAGAACTTGAATATTATATAGATACAAATGATATAAAAATAGAACTGAATCAACAAGATGCTAAACATTTTCTATTTTTAAAGGATTCAGATAATGAGATTGCACAAACAAAAGATAATGATAGTAAAGTATCTTGTACAAACACGGAATCAGAGGATATGTCTGATGGTATATCAGTCATAACAGAAAGTGATACAGATGTTGTTAATACAAATCGCTTCCAAATTTGTCAATTTAATCGTAAGCCATGCAAATCCCCACAAATACTAGAACTACAAATAAATAAACAGGTATTATAGTAATCGTATTTAGTTAAAACTTGGTATTCCTGCATTATCTAACAATAAGATTATATTTCAAATATCTTTAATATTTTCTAGATAATAAGGTTTAAATCTATTTTTTATTATAGAAAGATATATGGAATATTCTTATTGCTTATATGTTTGGTGTAATTGTCGGTGTGACTCTTAGTTATTTTTTCATAAATATTATGTTCACCTATGCTAAACCTGTTAAAACCTATCCAGTTTCAAATGGAATTGATGTTGAAAATCTTAAGACTGCAAGTCATAACATTGTTAATACTTGCGAGGAATTGACAGATGGTAAAGATAAAATAAACTTAATGTTTTAAGAGGTCCAAGATTTATTATAGATTCACATTATTTACATCATAATTTTTACTTTTAGTGAAAACTATGTTGAATGAAATTAAAGCACATATGCCAACTGATATAAAGATTACAGAGCAAATTTTAACACAGTTTTTCGAAATTACTGATTCTTCTAGTAAAACAAATAATAAACCTGTTATAATTACTAAAGAATTTTTCAATTCTACTTTATATCCATTGGAGCAACTTCAAAATGTTCTACATGTATTGTCATCATTGAAATTTATTTATGATGATAATAATTCTTTAAAAAATGACATAAACAAGACACTGGATATTGTAAATAATACAAAAGCATTTTATAATACATTGATATTACTTATGAACAACACACAGATTGTATTCGATCCTATTGTCTTGAAGTAAGTATCATAATAAATAAAGATGTTTATGTCTAAATAATTATTATTGTATATTTAAGTTATTATATTATTTGCAGTTTCTTGCAATACAACAGTGATAAAATGCATATTACTTCTAAATCACTTCTCGCTAATTTAGTAGAAAAGATGAGCAAAGTAATATTAAAAGTGTATAATAAATATGCTAAAGAGAAACACAGATTGAATAAAACATTGTGTCATTTGAAAAGTATCCTACCTGATGATAAATTCTTAAAGCAATTGACCAAGAATAATCAGCTGTTTAAAGATCATGATAAATTTTGTTTTTCAAATTATCCAAATATTTTGCTATCAAAAAATTTGGATAGCAAAACGACTACACAAGAAAATACAAAAAATGTAAAGGAGCATACCATAAAAACTGATGATACAGTATTAAACACAAAGTACAATAAAAAGTATACTTCTAAAATTTATGATAATGATAAAAAAGATTCTTCAAAAAATAAAAGAAATAAAAGAAATAAAAGACAAAATGTAGACAAATCTACTAATGTGAAGTAAGTATATGTAAATGACACATAATTTTTTTGTTTCTTCATTATTACCATGTAATTAAACTACTTTATCATTTAACAGATTTTTGCAAAATACTTATCATGAAATACATAACACTTCTCAGTTACTTATCTCTAAGGTAATAGAAAATATGAATAAATTAGGACATCAATTGAGAAAGAAACTATACCATTTGAAAAATATACTACATAATAATGAATTCTTAAAACAACTGATTGAGGATGGTGAAGAAGACATTAAAGAGTCATTTAAGTTTTACGAAGAAAAGAATGTTGACTTACAATCAGATGTAATGTCAAAAAATGGTTTTGATAATATTTTAATGCAAATGAAAAATACATGTCCACTTTCCACCAGCTATTGTCCAAAGTTTAATATTAATATGAGCACACTTGACACCGTACCGATTGTAAGTTGTAACTCTGTGTAATATCGTTAATTTTTTCATAATTTTTAAATTGTAAGTGAATAAAGATGTATATATTCAAAACAGTAAATATATTTAAAGATTTTATAATATAAAAAATGTTATACAATAAATATAAATAATAAATTTGTTTCAGCATAAAACAAAGAATTATGAAAAATATAATACAAATAGCAAGAGAACTGTAGTAGATCACGAAAATTCTGCAAAAAATTTGCGTGCCAAAGGAGAAAACAGACCAAAGAAAAAAGAATATTTCAATTCAAATGGTTTTACTAAAAAGATCATTAATGATAAAGTAAATTATAAGAAAAAGTATATATCCTCTCAAAATAAAATAAAGAATCACATATCAGAGCACACTGTTAATTATCATACATCTAAACATTCTTCGTTTGATAATCATGCAATGAAACAAGAAAATCAACACTATATAAATACAAATGAAAGGAATGATAATGAAAGGTATTCATTTCTAACAAAATACAATTTATCTAATACTGTAATCTATTACGAATTCAAATAATTTAATGCACTTACACAAATAATTATGATTCTTAAAAAATAATGCTCTTTTGTGCAGATCTTATAGATATAACAAGTATCGACAGCCTGATGATTCTGATTGGTATTTTCGACGAGTTTATTCCCGTAGAAATGCACGAAGACATACAAAACAAGTTGACGATTCGGATTGGTATTTTGGAAGAGTATATTCCCGTAGAAATGCACGAAGATGTGCAAAATATGTATCAATACTAGATAATTCTTAAAAAATTGTAGATGAATTATAAATTATTAACACGGACACATACAGAGATGTTGAGATGAAATATTTTATGTGCAAATTCTTGTATGTGAAGAAAATATCTCATATAACATATTCATATATGCTCAAATATTTCTTGAATATCCAAATAACTTTGTAAATATATAGATATCAAAATATTTATTAATATTGACAGTTTTGCTCTGTCACATAAAAATATCTATATATATATATATATATATTAAAAAAAAGAAATTTTTTAATCGAAAAAGAGAATTTCTTGAAATTACAAATATCGTGCCTCAACAAAAAAAAAAAAAAGAAATATAAAAGAAATTACATTAGACAGAAATCACATTTATGATATTATATTTACTTGTAGTTTTTGAAATCTTTCTCTTTAAAAAAATACATTTTCTTAACGAGCTATATATGACATTATGTATATTTACATGTTTTATATATAACCTTTTATTAAAAAAATAAGTAATTTAACAAAACTTTGAAATTTAACATAGTGGATATTCAAGAATATTAAAAGTTCATAATCTCTAAAATGAAATTGTTTCTAAAATAATTGTATAGAAACGGCATGTATGTGTGTTGCAGTGTTTAGAATCTTGATTACAATGTGATACGAAAGGATATGCAGTTTGAGCAATTTGGAGACCAATAATTATTGGTTTCAACTTTTTTTATATTTAATTTTATTTATTGATCTAAAAATATAATCAAAAGTATTCTGAAAAAATTTAAGATATATTTTAAACAAATAAGGATTGATTTTTATCACTGTGTCAATCCATTTTAGCAAATTTCTCTCAATCTGTTCTTACTAAAATTGTGACTTTGACTAGGACTAAAGAATACGGCTGGGTATTAAACCGTAAGAAATTGATCAATCACAGTCGATTATTTTTCTCGCATTCTATGATTGATCAATTTCTTATGGCTTTACCCTGGATCTACAATACGTGTTTTAAGCCTTAAGCCGTAAGAAATTAACTAATTACAATCGAATTCGAGGAGAATAATCGATTATGATTCGTTCATTTCTTATGATTTAAGGCTTACAACTATATTGTAGATCCGGGGTTATGTTATGGCTTAGGGCCTCTTAAAGCGAGATTGTGGACCCAGCCTTAAATTAGTCATTCAGTCAATTTTTATCTTGACTAGAGAGTTTGTTTCTTTTGTGTATGTAATATGATAGTAATACAGAGAAGAGGATTATTAATATTATTATGTATACATCTCTTAAGACTAAAGGTTTTTTTTTTCAAATATTTTAGTAAAAGTAGCATACACAGAACCATTTTTTTTTATTTCAAGACTGTTTTAAGTAATGTCTTAAGACTTTTGATGCTAATAATATGTTCTATAAAAATATTGACCTATACATATATATATATATATATATATATAAGAAAAAAAATATATATATATATATAACAATATTTTAACTATAATTTTCAGATTTATTAAATAAAATTAAGTAAAAAAGGTGAATTCAGTAATCTCTGCGTGCTTCCCAAATCACCCAAAGTGCATACCCCCCTTATTGAGTTTGCCATTAATGAATCTCATTAGTAGTAAAAAAAAATACAGGGTGATTATTGTAGATAGGATCTTCGAATTTAGTCTCGCGTAAATACGCGCAATTCGTGCGCATGAAGGAGTTTATACATGTATATGTGTGTGTGACAATGATGCTGTGATTGTACTAAGTGGTTGTCAATGAGAAAACAACATTCGCAGAGACCTCGTTTGTTTAATAGTTAGGATGCGTTTACACCTTGACAAAAAAGTAAAAAAGCCGCCAATCAGAATTCACGCTAAGTCGCTTTGTTAATGACAGAACTCAAGAATACACAAATTGTATATTTGTCAATCTACTATAAAGTCACAGTACCATGTAATAAAAGAGGATCCAGGGATCCACAATCTCCTCAGACAGCAGAGGCTTTGCTTGTTCAAAATTGTAACTTGTATCCTGTCATCAATACAGAGAGACTTAGCGCGTGTTTCTGATTGCTGCTTTTCTGTCAAGGTGTGAACGGTCCTTATCTTAAGCTGGGTCACGTCTGTAACAGTTGTTCATTTTTAATAACTTACCATCTCACATGGAAGAGTACAAGATATATGTATAGATAAGAGAAGAAAAAAGAGAAGATATACATTTTTATAACAAATAAATATATACAGTTTATAATTATATATAAATATATATTTTAGTTACCTCTCTTGTGATAGTTTTTATGATGTATTAATAAATATATATGTATATACATAACAATGAAAAACGTTCACAGCTAACTGCATATGTGTGCATTCAGAATGAAAAATGTAGCGACGGATACAATATATTACAAAAGTATTGTATATAGAGATAAAAGTCATACAATAAAAATTAAATGAGGTTTAAGTTTTAATGTTTGAAAAAATAATAAAAATTTACTCTGTATTGAAATAATTACAATTCAATTACAATGTATGGCAAATACCAAATAGAAAACAAATTTTGTTCGCAGTAGATTCACAAATATGTATTAATTTTACATTCAATAATTTATATTTGTAGAATTTATTAATTTATGAAAGAGTTTATAAAGGTTCTGTATAAATAAATTTAATTCTGAAAAATATATTTTTATGTGCAATCTTCCCCTCTCGCACACTGCGGACGAAATTTAAGAGTCACGATATCTGCGCACTTTCGCGAGATATATAACAAGTTTGTATATAAATATATCGGTTGGATCGGTTTCAAAGTATACGTCAACTACATCATTTCTCTTTCTCTTTTGCCTTTGTAAGAAGCAGGATTTATAAAATCCGAATTTACATCCAATATCATCTTTGTTTTTAGATGATTTCAGATTCTATCTATAGAGTATAGACAAAGAAATGTAGCATCAATGAGTATATCGAGATTATACATATTTGAGATGATTTTAATCATCCGCCGGCAACATATATGGAATTTTAATTCTTTCATTATATATAGCGATATTTAATTATATAAAAATTTGATATACATTTGTCAATAATTTAACAACAAATTTTTACTATCATAAAAATCGGATTGTGTTTTATTTTTACGGATTTAATTTAAAAATACATCTACCAGAATTCACAATCAAAATATCGAAGGTGTCTTTTAAACATTTCATGTCGACGGAAGATTTATATAAATATAAAATCAAAAGGTCGATTATATATTTTTTAAATGTGAAAAATAAAAAAGTGAGTAAATTCATTAGAATACTTATAATTTCATTGATCGTTACTTATGCCCGGTTTTTTTTACCAATGTAGATTTTAAAACTCTTCATCATTTTTTAGTTCTAAGTAGAAAAAGATGTAAAACACAAGTTATTAAACCGAGATTAAAATAAAAAAAATAGGAATTTGCTCACTTTTATAATTTTCAAGATATACACAATTAATTTCAATATTTAAAAAAAAATCGCAATTTACGCGAATTTTCATCGCAAGTTCCGCGAGAACAAACGCCGCGTCATCATTGGCCGATTCATGTTGGATTATGTTGAAAAGCCCAATCAACGCCCTTCTCCATGAGAAAACAATTCGTCGACTGCAATCACAACATGACGTACGTTTGTGACGTGTTCAACGCACATTCGTCGGAAATTGGGATCCATCGGTGATTGGAAACGAGCAAGTGGAGCAAGCATGGTGGACCGGTGGAATCGGTGCGTTCCAAAACTTGACTCTGTAACTCCGGGGGTATCTTTAGCCTTGTTCAACATTCAATGAGCAACAAGGATAAAATGATACTCGAGTTGATGGAGTCGAATTTTGGAACGCAACCCATGGGAGCAAGTGTGTTAAGTGTTTCCGCAAGTAAATCTCGACCCCGAGTAAACAACACGATCGCGACGGATAGCAAATGATTCGTTCGGCGGACTGTTGCGCTCTCAAACTCAAATGAGTGGCACGCACGATCGCGAACGGAGATTTCCATAATGGGCTCAACTAGAGGCCTAGAAAACAGAGATGCGGCATTGCGTCGGTTGGGTTAGGTAACCACCGCCATTTGAATTCAATGTAAGTGCTCTTGACCAATAAGCTGATGACAGTTGATGCAAAAGGTAGAAAGATTAGATTAGGTTAGGTTAAGTCCGATATTAAATATTCACACAAATAAGAATACTTACATCATAATAATAGTTGTTCATTGCACTTCGACACTGTATTGTCTAAATTTTTCTCTATATATATATGTGTACATACGTTATAAAACTATATCTATTAGATGCAATAGTGAATTAAAATGGCTCTCTGATCACGTGATTTAGACAGCCAATCAAGCCATACCCTTCAATGACGCATCTCTGTTTTCTAGGTCTCTAGGCTCAACCGCTCAAAAGCCGCATACCAGCGATCGCCGTTGATGTCGTAGCGACAAAAGAGCTCGCAGTGTCGCGTAAAAACCGCTTTGTCGCGGTTTATTTTTGCATTCGAAATCGCTATATTTTCGCGTGCAACACAATCTTAAAATAGATCGCGCCGACGGCGGCGGCAGTGACGGCAGTAACGTGCGTTGTATTTTCCGCGCGCTGGTGACGAGCGAAGAATATGAATTTTGAGGTTACCACGTCTCTCAGTGGGCTCAGCTGATCCTTTTCCTGAATCGTCTGAACGTTGCTCGAGCACGAGCCACTTGCGATGGCGAGGCTGGACATTTGGATGGACCCCGCCTGCGGGGTAATCGATGAACCCCAGCTGTCGCTGATCAAACGAATTTATTATTCAGCAAGGGACGGAATGGCGATCGCTCTTTATACCCTGCTGAACGACAAGTCTGACGCTGAAGTCAATTATCTGATCAACCAGGTAAATCGTAATATTTTGTTGCGTCACCTTTCACTTTTCACCGCTCGCGAAATTGCACTGTCCGATTAGTTGTTCATTCTATAACAAACCGTAATAAAAACTCTCTTAATTATGGATAAATATTGATCTTTGTCTTTGCTTGTTATCTTTTTTGAGAAAATTGCAATTGCAATAAGTATTATTGAAAATAATAAATTGCTAATTACAGGATGATTTATTTTAATTGTAATAGAGGTAAATATTTAGAAAATATGCATATTTTTTTAAACAAGATATACCAAATAAAAGTATGATATAAAGTAGATTTTATATCTTTTTATATAAATTTATACCATATACAACTTTATTTATGTCTTTTGGCAAAATTGCATATTTTCGAAATAATTGCTTGTTAAAATGAATTAATCATCCTATATATAATCATTTGATGTTTTTTATTTAATTAGTATTTGATTTTATTTCTTATTTAGAAAAAAGAAGTAATATGAGGCTTTTTAAATAATTTCAAAGTTATGCATATGTTACATTAAAAGCATAAAATTTATTGATTTTGGACATTTATTAATAGATATATGTTTATATATCTATTAATTTTAAAGTTTAGGAAAATAAAAAATAAGAAATGTGTTCGCTATTGCTAGCAAACAGTGCTTTTCGTTCATAATTATTTTCATCAGTCTAAATTAATTTTAATCTTGGATTAACTCACTATTTTTTCCAGTTGTAAAAATTATTAAAAAAATCAAGCACATACATAAATATTGTACTAGGATTAAAATTCATCTACATTGATGAAGATAGTAATCCAAATCCACAAACATTATTTCATTTTTTTTGTAATTCCATGAGTAACAAAAATGAAATAATACTTGTATTGATTTGTGTCATAAAATTGAGAATAATATATAAAAATTAAGAACAATATATGTTACATGTATTGTATATGTATATTTATTAAATACTTCAGTAAGCACATAGTATATAAATAATATAAATTCTCTGCAAATAACATCCTATCAAAATAAGGTTTGTTAATTGAACTGCAAGTGATATATTTTTATTTAATTAAAATAAAGAAACAGAAAAATGAATTATAAGTGCAATATGATTTTTTATTATACTTAAAATAAATAATTAAGAAAATTAAACAGAATTTTTCAAGAACTAACAAATTTTCATTTTTATTTATTGCGATAGACAAAATGGTACTTTGATATATTGTCTACACTTAAATTGAAATGTATGATAATGTATTATAACATAAGTATATGTTTACTAATAAACTTGATATTGTTTTGTCTGTTGAATTCTTTTACTGTTAATATAAATTTCTAGTAAATGTACATTTACCAATTTCATACTTTTATTATGACACAAATATTCTTTGTCTGGAGAACGAAGTTCTGAACAAAGGATATCTGTAAGAAACTATATGAAAGTATATATATATATTTTTTTAACTTCATTTCTTATTATATTTCTTAATCAATTGCAGTTTCTGATTTAAAATAATTAAGTAGAACTATTACTTGATTTACAGTATTATTTTTTGATAACAATTAAAGTTTCTAGAATAAATTGTTCTTATATAAATATAAATTGCATCTGTGTCATGAGAGAGATACCCACAAAGAATTATTTAGGACAACTTGCAACACTTGTTTAGATATGTGTATACACGAAGAAAACACTGTAGATGTTATTTATAATATAAAATTTTAAATTCTCTTTATATTACAAATTGTTACATTATTCATTTTATAAATCTTTATGCAAATTATATATAAATTACTATGTATATAATTTCTCAAATGTTAATTTTGAATTTAAACATACAACATACTTAATTTTTTCTTATTAAATATTTAGCTTATTAAATAATAAAAAATAGTTTGCTTATAACTATTCGAGATTTTTAAAAAGTGCAGTTCATATAACAATATTTGGATTTATATTTGAATTTATATTTACAGAAAGTGTTAGAAGATGATGGACAAAGGTGCACACCTTTAATAGTTGCCGCGCGTTACGGACATATCAAAGTAGTCAGAATGTTGCTTGACAAGTTTAAACCTGATTTAGAACAGGAAGGAACGGTGAAATTCAATGGATTCGTTATCGAAGGAGCTTCTGCGCTTTGGGCTGCAGCAGGTATATTAAAAGAATTATATATGTAATTTTTATTGTTAATAATTTTTGTAGCACGAATAACCCGTTAATTTCAGGAGCAGGACATTTGTACATTCTTAAAACTCTTGTGAAAGCAGGAGCAGATGTTAATCATACAACAAAGACTAATTCTACCCCGCTTCGAGCGGCTTGTTTTAATGGACGTTTGGACATTGTTAAATATTTGAGCGATCATCAAGCAGATATAAATATTCCCAATATGTTTAACAATACTTGCCTCATGATAGCATCGTACAAAGGACACTTGGATATTGTGAGTATGCTGAAACTATGAAAAATGTATACAAATGTTTGCAAATGTGTTTACATAAATTTTTCTAATTTTTTCTGTAATTTAGGTTAATTTTCTATTAGACAAAGCGGCAGATCCGAATAAGAAAGCAAATTGTGGGGCAACGGCATTACATTTTGCTGCCGAATGTGGACACAGTGCTATTGTGTACGAACTGTTGAAGTATGGAGCGCAAATGACAAAGAATGTGAGTGGTATGACGCCTTTAATAACGGCTGCCGAACGGACGCGCGAAGAAGTCGTTGAATATCTAATAAAAAGGCCGGAAGTGACAAAAGAAGAAAAAATAGATGCTTATGAGCTACTTGGAGCATCATACGCTAATGATAAAGATAATTATAATTTGAATATGGCATACACGTACCTGTGGAAGGCAATGCGATTAAGGTAAAAAAAATAAACCCTTACCATTTATCTATCGAGTCTATTTTATATTACATATTATTTTTCTCGTGTTCTAGGTATAGTGATACTGAAAATATTATACATAAGCAACTAGGTTCGACTGTGAAAGCATACGAGAACTGGAAGGAATGCGAAACAATAGAAAGTTTAGAGAGTATCAAATTTAATCCCAATGCTATACATATGGAATCGCTTGCTATTCGGGAGAGAATATTAGGTAAATGTGTGTGTTTCATACATGTATTAAAGTAAGATTGCGTTTTCTTTTTTATAAAACTGCTACTAATATTGTTCACTTATCAGGCCTCCATAATCCAGAACTGCCACATCCTATAGTATTCAGGGGTGCTATATTTGCGGATAACGCCAGATTTGATAGATGTATAGATCTGTGGCTGCACGCTTTGAAATTAAGACAACTCAATGATATATCTATTGTAACAGACCTCCTTCGATTTGCACAAGTATTCTCGCAAATGATACACGTGGGCATTGATCTAGATATTTCTCAGGTGATAAATGTTCTGGATGCAAGCGTAACAGAGTTGAATAGAAACAAGATCAAAATCCAGAATCCGAATTCCAAGGATGACATCGATCAATGTGTTGTAAGTTCAATAAAAGAGACTTTCATTCATGGACTACATATTTACACTATAATCGTATGTATTAGTGGCGTTTAGTGTGTCTGCGCTCGACAATGTTTTTTTGCGATATTTAAGAAACTCTTCTTTTCGCTTACACAGTTTGACTGCTTATGTTAGCAAAAAAAAAATGAAATTAATAGATGAATTACAGATCATAAAGTATTTTTATAAATATGCCGACACATAATAGACATTAGTGTATGCGACTGTATCATATTATTATGACAAACAAAAACATATCTCTATATATTTAGAAATAATGTCTTCATAGGAAGAGATGGAATCCAATATTACAACAACTCTATATATTTTAACGATTCTGACAAAACTGATGACTCTTAATGGAAACAGTGATGAATCAGATTTGACACAGGCACATCATCTAGTACACAAATTATGCGCGTTAAAAGTATGTTTGAAAGATGGACAAACTTTACTACATCTTGCTGTGAATGCTGAAACTCCTGTCGATGATTTTCATACTAATGATGTCTGCAAGTATGTCAAAATACTATATTAAAATAGCATTAGTAGTCAATGATTAGCATTGAACAAATTATTTGCGTGGTTTCCAGATTTCCATGTGCAGCTACAGCACAATTATTGATTCGTTGCGGTGCTGACATAAACGCGATGGATAACGAAAGAAATACGCCGCTTCACGTTATAGTTGGTTACTGTAAAGCAATTAGGTATGCTGTTAAAATTAATGTTATTCAACCTTATTTGATAATTTTTTAAAATACTTTTTTCAGCGATTTTGCGACCTTACATTCGATTATAATAGATCTGATTGAAGCTGGAGCACATATGGATACTGTAAATAATAGAGGTGATACCCCGTACGATGCGGTTACTACGGGTAAATGTGCAAATTTTATTATTGATTTGCGTATTTCACTGCTGTGTTATCATGTGATTATTTGGCTAATATTCAATTTCTATTTCAGGTGTAGCTAAAATAATATTACGTACTCGGACCAAATTGTCCTTAACGTGTATAGCAGCCAAAGCAGTTAAGACTTATGACCTACCGTATCGTGGTAACGTTCCACGTTCACTTGAAAGCTTTATAGAACTTCATGGGCCTGGACTTAATCAAAGTTGACAAGTCTCTAACACCACAAAAAATCGAAATTTTCTTGTATAAAGCACACTTAATATTTTTATACAAAATATACTCTAAATATTCGAATAATCTAAAATTTTATCACAATTTCATCTATATGAAATCAGGATTCTAGATCTCGTGAAAACATCACCGATGTGCGACTTAAACAAAATTGAATAAGAATTATCACGCGAAAGCATACGTATCATAAAATGCGATTTATGATATGTATAAGATTAATATAATTCATATTCAACGATGCACTCTGAGATATTGTCTTTTTATATTAAACGTACTTTGTAGATGATAAATAGTATTGCTACACATAAGCCATGTTCCGATATATGTACATTGCTAATATTAAAAATGTATAGTTCACGTTACGTATACTGTAAATTTTCAATACTGATAGTGTATATCGGAACACGGCTATAGTCGCTGCATAATAAAGTATTTTAAATAATTAGCCATTGTGCATTCAATTTTTGCTGTCGTTTTCATCAATTTTAACTGTAATTACTGTGATAAGTAAAATCAAATTAAATAAACTTTTCAAGTTATACAAATTGTGTGAGTTTAGACACTTTCCGCACGTATCGTTCGATTATGTGCTATTTGCTAAAGATGTCTGTTGTAGCACGATCTGAAAAGGCATAAAATATATATTTTCGTTATTGCCATATTAAATTTATTTAATATTTACACACGCACTCTCTGTATACAATCGTGTGAAACTAGGAAGATAATAGTAAAATATATAAGAATATACATATCGCACGATACTTTACAATATATTATTTACAATGTTTACACAGACTCGTTTATCTTATCTATTTTACACATTTTACAACGGCGCTCGCTTATCAGTTAATATAACACTTCTGTACAAATATACACGTGTGTTCACAATCTTTTGGCAAAAAGAAAAGAAAAAAAGAAAAATAAATAGAGTAATCCTTAGGCAGGTACAATCTATTCGCGGCGGCAAGATTTACGTAGGCATGCACCCACTCGCGTCTAAAGAGACTGAATGCATACTCTTACGTTGCTCCGTGTTAGCGCGTAACCGGACATACCGATTTACGCATCTAATTTGCTGCCCTGTCCCTTTAGTCCTTTTAAAACACTATGACAACATTGCGGAAACGTTAATGCGATCCAACGACCACAATGAGGTACCCATTCATGTACACGTTTGCACGACGAACGACGTACATTTCCAGTACAAAAACGGTCAGCGCTTCCTCGGTTGATACTTCATCGCGTGTAGAAGAGACATTTCTACATCGCTGAAAATATCATTAGTCAATTGCATATTTCCGACACGTGATTTCATTGCTCACTTGCTGAAGTGTTACAATGTTTCTCGCAGTGTGATGTGTTATAGATAGTGATGCGCAATATTTGCCGACGTTAATCGCTTCATACTTGTATCGCGCTCATTTCCACACACACCGTTCATCTCATTTTCACGAATAGTCTACTCGACATCTCTAATACATTATGTGAGTTCGTGATTGTGCAAGTACATAAAAAGTTACATATCTCGCTTGTACGTATTTTTATCACTTAATATAATTTAGAGATATATTAAAATTTATCGATTTTATCGGGTTTTAAAACTCATGTATCATGAAAGCTTGATAGGTAAAATGCCATCGAGCGCGTTTAAAATAAATAGAATTCTAATTTATTTCGAAAGAAAACAAATATTTGAAGAGCAGTCACTTTGATCGATGGAATATTTTTATTCGAATATTACATGCACCGCAACGTATTTTTCTTCATATACTTAAAAGATAATGCATGTATTAATATATGTTATTGTTAAACAATGATATATAAAATGTATCTCGTAGATTCTATTTGAATATTGAATTGACCACTACAATGACGGCTCCTTTACGCGAATAATATACATAATATACATCTTTCATAATTTATAAAATAGCGTTTTATTCCCTGATATGAATATATTAATACAATTGAATAAAAGTTAAATATGCGCGATTGATTGATTAGATTAGAGAAGATTAACAATTAGCGTCCGGTTGGAACATAGTAGAATTTGTTCCGAAAACAATGTTATAAACAGAGAAATACAAAAACCGCTAATAAAAAATACAACGCGAAGACACTCATGCACGCTTGTGTCCACCGCACGAAGATCCGAACGATATATTTGGTGGATGTTAATTCGCAAAATTGTACTTCTCGGCCATCACCTTAAATAGGAGTTATTCTTACCGTCATTTTCTCAATTGAGCCTGCTTATAAACGAGTAGCTACTCTCATCGTCGCGTTCTCAATAAACTCTGGCAATGACCCGGTAACTATCGCAATTGTCACTTGATTCTATTACAATTCGCAGTTGAATTTAATGACTATTAGAAGCTGTATCAATCGTTCTTAATTAACTCGTGTTTCTTAATTAGAGGTAATTACGATTAATTCACATTAAGCTGATCCACTAATCACAGCAGAAGCTCTCCATTTTGAAACAGCCGTCCTCTTGTAAATCGATTTTTTGTCTCTTAACCACGTGGTCACATATTATTAGAGCGAAAGTGAGACGTACTTTACAAGATATTTCAGATTGGAGAAATAACTCAGTTCCGGCGATCTCAAAGAATGGAGAGATTCTACTCAAGAAAAAATTCTACTTGAGGAAGAAATAAATCAACATCGATCATCACATTTCCAAGATAGGAATTAAAGGCTATTATGAGACTTCTCATTAAAATGATCTATATTGAGATCTAATGAATAAATGCTATCTTTTAATCAGAATTATCTGTAGTTTACTTCCTTCGTTTCAAGTCAGCTGATTTCGTCTGAATTTTTCTCTCGTGTTACTTTTCGTTAATATTCGTATAAAATATTGGAGAAATATTTTGTAAACATTTGTAGAACTTTTTAAAATATTTTAGAAATATTTCATGAAAATTTTCTAAAATATTTCAAATAAAATATTTTGGAAATATTTTATGCTGTGTAAGTATAATAATTGCATGGAAAAAACGAGTAGGAAACGCATTTCCATTTTGCACATATTAAAAATGAATAAATAGTAGACAATGTAGATAAAAACTTAAAAAAAAGAGAAAGATGTTTTTAATTCCGTAATCTTAAAATAAGATCAACCTTTTCATATTCGATTAAAAAGGTAATGTTTAATTTACAATTTTATATTAAACAATGATTTTACAAAAAACTTTCATCGATGAATGCTTCCAAAGTCAATCTCGTTACCACCGAATAGCGATATAATATCATTCACAATAATATATATTCGCGATAGAGATAATTACATTATCTCTATTTTATTATCGTTTGTCATATCTAGCTACAGATTATATTTATTATATACTATTCTTTGATGATAAATTCTGTCCTTTTTTCCTGTAAAAGAATATACAATTTACAATAATTGTACTCATCTGCGTTTCATCCTAAGATTGCTTTCTTTTTAAGAAATACAGTCGACATAAACGTTATTTTATCTTTCTTGATATTTTATCAACAAAGATAGAACGACACTCTTATCAGCTGTGTTTCCTAAGAAAAAGTAGCCAAAAATCATGTTTTTACATGTGTAAAAGTGATACGAGCACATACAAAACTGTGAGTCAGCCTGCAGCAGATTAAATATCTTTTTTTGTTTCTTCATCTTTTCGCGTTATTTATATAGCCGATATTCAAAGTCGATTCTTATATTTAAGATCATCTAACAAGGGAACGGTCGGAACTGTCCCTCACCGATTTTGATGCGCTTTAGATATGTTGTAGAGCATCAAAAAATATTGGACCCATATTTTTTTAGCTGCGTATCTCGAGGTTTAGGGGGTGAAACACCCCCTTGAAGAAAATAGACTTTTTCGTTTTCAGCGAATATCTTCGAAACTATGCCGCGTATGAAAAAATGGTTTATACAAAAGTTTTACAGTATTTTATGCTCTATATAATAGTGTATTCATTTTTTTTAAATCAAATTTTTTAATTAACCTCCACCTATCAGGGTTGCACCCCCTAAACCTCGAGATACGCCGCTATAAAAAAATATGGGTCGAATATTTTTTGATGCTCTACAACATATCCAAAGCGCATCAATAATCGGTGAGGGTCAGTTCCGACCGTTCCCTTGTAAGTACAGTCTTCTTCTTTAGTCCATTTTCATCCACTCCTGGACATATCTCTTCCATTTCTCTCCATTTATCTATCCTGGGCTATTTGCATCCAGTTTTTTCCTGCTTTCCGCTGAATGTCATCGCACCACCTTACTGGGGGGCGACAAACACTTTTTTTCGTCTCTCGTGGTCTCCACTACATGATAGATCTTTAGCTATATGTGACCTACCCAGCGCCATTTTCCTCTAGCGATCTTTCGACATGTCCACGACATCTGGTGACTCTTCCTAATTTTCTCGTTTCTTATCTTCTGTCTTAAATTTATTCTCAGTATTGTACATTCCATCCTTCGCTAGCAGATTCTCAAGCGATGTGCCCTTTTCTTTGTTAGAGTTATTCTTTGTTAGAGTTTCTTCATATACCATTACTGGCATTATAATTTCCTTATATTCCCACTCTAGGTTTTTGAATATGTCTTCTAATGTTAGAGTGAACAACTTTGGTGATATTGTATTATCTTGTCTAACTCTTCTTTTAATGGGTATCTTATCGGTGTTCAGATCTTCATTTATTTTAATCCGGATAGTGGCATCTGTGTAAATGTTTTTGATGAGTTTTGAATGAACCTGGAGTTTATTCTCGCTTTGTCCATAGCCTCCAACACACTACCCAAGTTTCTATTGAGTACAGTCTTAAGATATCATAAATCAATTTTATAGAGAACCACGTATTAGTATCTTAAAACTTTATTTAAGATGAATTTGAAATAAGAACCGACTATGAATACCAGCCAATATGTCTCGCGTGCCAGCAAATGAGACCGTAAGGTGTAGTCAAAAGCCTCAGCGTCAGTCCATGATTTAGGACCGCCATGTCCTAAGGTACAATCAAAGTCTCCCTATAAAATTATGGATACGATCAACGTGATGCTTTGAAGCATTTTTGATAGACCAATCAGAAAAAAGAATTTTACAAATTGACCAATGAAAAATTAGTGGCTTCAAAACATTTATAGCATCACATTGACCGTACCTCTAATCTTAGACAGCACGCATATCCAAAATCAGAACATAAGACGTTTCATGGAGAGAGTTAAGTGACTTCACGCTCTGGGCGTTCGACTCGTGATCTATAAATGAGCCCTACATATTCAGTTTTTTCTTATGCATATACGGGGATATGCACAAGTGGAATCGAACGATCAAGGTAGTTTTTTAGTAAATTGAGTTAAAGGTTGAAATTGACGTGTGCAAAATTTTATGGTAACGATGAAATAAGAGAGAAAAAAATGTTGAAAATGTAACTTTTCACATATAAAAAACTTAAGCCGCGTTCCATTTAACGCTCACAATGCTCGTGGAATAATTTCATCCTTGTTGTTTATCAAATGTTAAACAAGGACAAACAATGTGAGCGTTATGAGCGTTAAGTGGAACGCAGCACTAGTAACTGATAAGGCTAAGAGACGCTTCTTCTTTTTTACGATAAAAAACCGATCGAAAGATAGATGCCGTTTTGTGGATCAAAGGGACCACCAAACTAAATTAAAATAATCAATTTTTTAATAAAAAAAAAAAATGATTTGTTACCGGTTGTTTTTTGTACACTACTTATTTTCACTATCAAAATCTACATGGCATACAATTTGAATGAACCTAAAGGACTTTGCTCTGTCGAATTTTAAACTAAAAAGTCGTGATTTATTCATTTCTCTTTGAGGAAGTCAAACACGAATTTATTACATAGTACTATGACTCGTTGAAAATCTATAAAAATATAAAAAAAAAAGACGTCTCATATTCCGTTTTCGAACATGGTGTGTTGTCTAGGATAATACTTTAACACTAACTTATCCTGCTCGATCAATGATTTCGTTGAACGTGTAGAATAAAAATAGTGCTGTCAGCTACCTTAACGACAACCACATCCAAGGACCGCCATGTCCTGATAGTTTTTAAGCACTACTTTATTCTCCTCGTCTAAATAAAGCATCGATATCGAGCTGAGCGCTGTTGGCACGCAACACGCCTTAGGTACCATTGTCGGCTTTGTCGAGTAAACGAGGGTCTGCACGATCGCGTGATTCGTCGAGTTCAGATGGTCCGCCAGAGGAAACGGGCAATCACCGTGGCAGTAGAAGGCGTCGTATCCGGGCGGCGCGACGATCCAATCGTTCCAGCCGACGTCCGCGAAGTCGACGTAGAGCGGATGCCGCCGGCAATTCTCGCGGCCGTCCTTCCGCCGATTCTTCCGTAGGGTGGCTCGCCTGGCCCGTCGGTCCAGTATCTGACTCGCGGATGCCATCTCATAATGGCCGTCGTCCATGTACGTGTAGAGCATCGGCCGGCTCACCACCCACGCGTCTTTGTGTTCGTCGACGGCCCGTCTCAGCCGCACGTGTTCCTGTGTGCGGGCTAGTGCACCAGTCACGTGCACCAGCAGCCCGTGGTTATCCTGATGATTCTTTAGCCATCTCACCACAGCTGGATGCACATCCAGATTAATCGTAGCGTTCTTCGTCGCATCGATCACCTTGCTGTCTATCAGCCGCAACAGCGGCTTGCTATGACCCTTCACGCCGGGCCGTATTATGTCATACACCAGTACCCGGCCGTGCTTATGTTCCGCGCTTACATTTTCGACATTCGCCACTGCGACACGCGTCAAACTCAACTCCGCTGCCTGCAATGTCTCGCCGCTAGGTATCCTGCTTAGGTTGAAGGACAACCGGAAACGGTTTGGAGATTGGAATTTGTGGTCCAGATCGCTCTCTGAAAACAAAGACGAGGAATACTGTTAAAAATATTATATTAAAAAACTCGTGCAAATCTAAGATTCTGATATAAGATGTAAACAAAGAACAACAAATAGACTCAGTAAACTCCAACTAAAAGTAAAGTAACATAACTCTAATGTTATAATTTCACACTCAACGATATAAATATAACGCACGTTGTATCTCAATCGATACCGATTAAAAGTTCATATGCACTATGAAGTACCATGATGTGTTATACATTCCATCTAAGGAGCTAAATCAAAAGGTTTTTTTTTTTTCAAAAAACATGTAAAAATTTTTTATAGAAAGAAAAATGTATTAATTAAGTAATTAATAAATTTTCTATGCAGAGAAAAGTTAAATTTAAAAAAAAAACGAAGTCTAGTTTCAGTTTTTATTTTTCAAAGAAACAACGATTAATGAAACAACGATTAAAAATGCAATGCAAAAAATCATTTCAAAGTAAAATCCACATGTTTAGATTCTTTACTTTTCGCTAAGGTTTATTATAGATCGCGAGTGAATTAAAAATAAATCATGGATTGTGCGAGAAGACTGCTTAGAAATTCAGAAGAGGCGATTCTCTAAATGTCCTGTTGTGTCGGCGGATTGATTGGACGTGTATATTATCTCACAGCATTTATATTAATAAGGAGTGCCGCCGGAATAATTTTCCGTTCGCGTGACCTACGTGAATATTTTACGACGTACGAGGCGCGCACATTTAATTTAAGTAACGCTTCTACGAAAATAGCTAATAACGTTATGACGCAGTTGTTCCTCGGAAACAACTTGAAAACAGTAGATGCAGCTAGCAGTCGTATAGACGCAGTTGTAATGCGTATGCAAATTTCGTAAGACGTCACTGAATCTTAACACATACGTACACGCACACGCGCACGCATACCTAACGTGCGGTCAACATGCTACATACGCAGAATCTAGCAATTTCTGTAGAAGCAAAGCAGTAAAAGTATCAAAGAGCTTCTTGTTAGAGTTTTATATATAACCCGCACCAAATTTTTATTACCTTTAAACTAATAATTATAGAAGAGAGAAAGAAAGAGAGAAAAAATATATTGCGTAAATCATGAAAATATTGTCATAATTTCTTACAACAAAGTACATTAAATTATAATATCACAGAACATAAAATATGTATAACACAATTTCATCTCTGACTTTATAAATAATTGAAATAAGTAAACAAACTACGTTTTTTTCCAGATTTTCTAAATTATATATTGTTTATTAGCTAAAAATTTAAAATATTCTAAATAGCAGTGTCTATCGACAACAATAAATATCTTCAATTTTAAATATAAAATAATATAAACTTATGTAACACTGATAGTTTTTTATCATCATAAGGTGCCTGAAGAAGGCATGCACACGTAATCTTTAAAGTATTAGAACAATGTCATTTGTAAACAAAATATAAGCGTTTCTTTGTGCATATATATATATATATATATATATACATATACATAATCACGATGACGCGCTTGAAATGTCATCGGGTTTTACTTGCAAATTTTCATAAACACCTTGATAAAGTAAACAAAATTCCTAACATAGTCATTTCATTAAACTATCGATGACTACAGAACAATTGAAAAGTGTCGAATATTTAATATACGTGTCATTCATTAATCGCTATTTTTAATTCAGAGACTGAAAGCAATATAGCTGAGATTCTCATGTCAAAGATACGAAAATAATTTGTGATAATAAAAGGAACACGTTTTGGCATGGCCTTTACGATTTAGCCTTCAACGCGGATGTAATCGGATACACTTTTATCAAAATGATTTATTAAGACGGGTTTCTCGCAATATATACCCGGTCGCTTTCCATTGCACATCTTCCTTAATTGCTCTTGGACTTTCTCCTACATTATATCATCCCCATAAGCGCTTCTACTATTCCAATATTTAGCTTGAAAATCATTTCAGGCAGTTGTCCGTCGTAACGCAGATTCAAAGAAGTATCGGCAAAGAACGCCGATCTGCCTAAGCTATAATATCCGGATGTGAATCATGGGAACGGAAGCTTGGACTTTCTGTTGGACCTTTTAAGAGCGAAAAATACCGGTTGCTTTTCGAGAGTCCCTTCGGACATTCCAAGGCAGTCTCATCATCGCGGCAATAATACACTCACAAAAAAGATAGAGCGTGCAAGGAACTAGATTCTTTTCTTTTTTTGTCGTCGAGGTCCTGTGGAACATTGAAGTGCGGAACACACGGCACGTTCCCCACAATCACTGTGGCCGAAAAGCCTTTTGTCGGTGGTTGAACAACCATAAAATCGTTCGAATGCCATTCTTCTCCTTTTCACGCAGGAGGCGAAGGCAACGCATTACTCGCAGGTATATCCCTAAACTCTAAAACGTAGTCTAAAGAGTCAATTATCCAAATCGTTATCTCTTTGTAAAGATAAAATATTTTGTCAGAAATCCAGCATATTTACCATCTGTATTCATTCACTATTCTGAAAAAGAAGGTTGAATTACTTATATACAAGAAGACTGATTCTCACCGATTTTAATGAACTTTGGATATGTTGTAGTCTAATTTTTTTCATATCCTACAACATATCCAAAGCTTATTAAAATCGGTGAGGGTCCGACGGTTTCCTTGTTAGAAGGTTTTACGTCTGTGAAGCTGGCTCCTCATTGTCAAAATTTTGAAAAAATAAGCAAAGTTCTGGTAGCCCCCCAAAGAGTTCTAACGATTATTCTTAACAACCGATACTCTAAAATCAATATCCAAAAAGATATAGCACTTTAAAGTTACAGATTATTAATTTTTCCAAGTCCACAGACGAAAAATATTTTTCTCGGAAATCCTGTGTTTTCTTCAGAGTTCTGGTAGTCCCCCAAAGAGTTCTAACGATTATCCTTAATAATCATTGCGCTAAAACTGCAAACAAAGAAGTTACAGCTCGTAGAAGTTGTAAAAATATCAAAATCTGAAACTTTAAGGTCCCAGAATTTTTCAGGTATTGATTTCACAGCAACAGTTATTAAGGATAATCGTTAGAACTCTTTGGGGGGCTACCAGAACTCTCAAGAAAACACCAGATTTCCGAGAAAAAAATTTTTCGTTTGTGGACTTAGAAAAATATTAATAATCTGTAACTTCAAAGTACTATATCTTTCTAAATATTGATTTTAGAGCATTGGTTGTTAAGGATAATCGTTAGAACTCTTCGGGGGCTACTAGAACTCGTATCAGATTGCCGAATTTCTTTAAAGAAAAAATTTTTTTGGAAAAAGTTTTGGAAATTCGGTGTTTTCTTGAGAGTTCTGATAGCCCCCCAAAGAGTTCTATCGATTGTCCTCTATAGACAACGTGCTAAAATGAACGGTTTAGAAGTTATAGCTCTTCAAAGTTGCAGAATCGTGAAGTTGGCCCCCCCGTAATTTCAAATGGTGTTTTCGCTGCTTTAATCAATAGAACTCTTCCTAAATTTGATAGAGAACTCTAGAACTCTTCGGGGGGCAACCAGAACTCTGCTTATTTTTTCAAAATTTTGACAATGAGGGGCCAGCTTCACAGACGTGAAGGTTTTACTTGGATTATGTATTCTCAACCAAAAGTTGGTTATATATATTATATATTATCCACAAAATTAATCAAATTATGAAATCTTTTAAAAAAGAAAATTCATATACTCTTTAAATAAACCTTTTACATATGAAATTCTTTTACAATTATTTTCACTAAATAATGTGAATTTTTTTTACAAAGAGAAAGGATTATATGTTTCCTGCACATGGTTTGGAATAAACCTTAATGCCTACAATTATGTCAATCAGGTTAATTACGCCAGTTATGCTTAATGTAAACCTGTAATTTACGAGATAATGTCTTCTCAAAATTACCGCGTGACTAACAAATTCGTGTAAATGAAGTGAAGGAGAAGAATTAATACATCGTAAAATTATCATCATTATAGATTCTTTGTCGATCAATGCTTTATATTTATATCAAGTTTACGCTAAGAAAAAAGTATTTGAAATTTGTAACTGTAATTGCTGCACGTTAAAATAATTATAACTAAAGGCTTCATTAGATATTACTGCTATAGATAGTTATTACTATTATTATCTCATAATAATTACATTTATAGTTCTATTAAAAATATATAGTTGGTACTGAAGAAAATATTACATATTCTAATTAAATTATGATAACTGCAACCATTTTTCTCTCACTGTACAAAATTCTGTATCTTGAATTCTTTATAATACAAGCAATATTTATAACGATATAATCGATGTTAAATAATGATATTATTTAACTTTTTATCGCAAAAGCGAATGATTCCAGAAATCCGTAATCTAGAAAAAATTGCATAATCGCGTTCATAACAGAGCAACAGAAATGACGCGGTATATATAATATGTAAAAAAATATGAAATTATTAAATCTTATAGTTTGAAAATTTGTCATTCACGTTTGTCGACGAGACATAGAAGGAATAACGATTGATAACACGGGTGTACATTGCATTCCGTTTACTACTGCACTTTCACTGAGAGTCGAAAGAGTCGCCAACCTGTTTTCGAATTACGAATTCCAACTCGCTAGTTCTTACCATCGTTCAATGATTCACAAATCGCGAATACACAATAAAGGTTGCTATGTTTGTATTGGTAGAATTATTTTTTTGTTTATCAATTTAGGATATAATAAATTCAGAAGCACAATCATGTAGCCATATCATTGGCTACGCTCAGCAGAAACAGTTTTGTACAATTGTAAAAGCAACTGTCATAAAATTCTCTGATATAATTCGTTTTATTCATAATTCCTCACTGGACCTATATGTGTAAACTGATCATATGTTAAAGAATCTTAAAACAGTTGAAAAGTTACTTTTTCTGCTGAACACAGCTATTAATGCACTTATATCATAATTTCTATTAGTGAAACTTTATCAACAAATAATTTATATTCTGTTATAACTATAATTTTACTTTACATCCGGAAAGATTTGTTCGTACTACTGTACTCAAAATATAGTATAACTTTGTCGATAAAATTTATTTGATTAAGTTAAACCAAGATTACAGCTAATCTATATTGATGGAAATTGAGTTGTCTCCAAAAACTGTAAAAAGAGCTATATTTTTTATCACCAGATATTTATATCCCTAAATAATTTCCGTTAAGATTTTACACAGAAAAAAAATATTAACAGCAGTAATATAATTTAAAAAATTTAGTTAATTTTTTCATAATTACAGTCTTAATAAAATATCATATGTTTCATTACGTATATTAGAATAGACTAAATATTTTATACCGCATTATAAAATAAGAGAAGTTCCTATATATTCGATAAAAGCGGATCTTAATGCTTAAACAATTTCTGTGTAAATTTATATACATATCTGATTCTGCAAACTACGTGCCAAAATCTTTTTCAGTCTTGAAATGCATTCATGAACAGCATTAAAATAGATATAAATATTACTTATTAAATTGAGACAAGTAATTTAAGAATTTTTGAAGCTATAATAAGCATCTTTATAAGAATATTAATAATTAGATATTAATGAGAATTTTAAATCTGCGAATAATTTTATTGCGAAAAATTAATATTTTTATAATAATTTTATTGCTAAAAATTAATAACATTTTCAGTGACAATTTTCTCAAATTGTGCGAGATACCTTTCCCAATTGTAAGTAATACAGCCGACATGCAGACATAGTCCAACTTACCAATATGTGGGAACGAACGAACGGTGTTGGCCGATCGCGCGTGAATACCCGGCTTCGCGATATCCGCGATACCGATGGCATTCTGACGAGCGTGAAGATCCCTGAGCGATTTCGGTATATGCACCTGACCTTGCGGCCTCGGTTTCTTCGAGAAGCCCAGGAGGGAGAGTAAGCTAGCCTCCATCCCGGCTATCACCTGATCGTGATCCTTCGTTCCGAAGTGATACGACGACGTGACCGTGTCCGTGTTGATGCGTAGGTGTGCTTCCGCGTTAACGTTTACACTTGCCAGCAGCGTGACTGCTGCCACGAGCACTAACCCCAGCGGCAGCGACATGCGCATCGTGACGTCGTCACTCACTTACGTTACCTCCCTGGAAATATGAAAAGAAAAACATGTTAAAAGAGGCTGTCCTTGTAAATCAGCGACTCGCTACTGCACAATTGAATATTGCAGATTCTGGGTCGTCTTCTATTTGGTACAAAATAAAATACGTTTCTTCTTGATGAAAGAAAAGCCGGTATTCATAGTCAGTTTTTATATTCAAAACTGTTTTAAACCCATTTTACAATACCCATTTCTACGCCTAGTCCCCTTAATCTGCTACTGCCCGTTGTAGAATAGGCTTTATAATAAGTAAATAATGTCTTAAAACGCTAATACGGCCCTCTGATTGCTTCATGATACTCTAAGACTAAACTTAAGACGATCTTGAATATAAGGACGTAAAACGTAAGCATAACTCTTCAAGGTTGAATACACAATTGGAATTGGTGATTTCCTTAGGGACTGCGCAGAATAAAAGAAACAGAGAACAGAGAATAAGAATTTCAATTTATCAGAAATCATATGGAATACACACTGTTCATTCCACAGTATCCCAGATAACATTTATGTTGCATAAGATATCTAAAAGACGTCTTTTAGAAGTCTTATGTCTAAAACATGTCTAAAAGACGTCTATTTATAGATATCTTATGCAACATAAATGTTATCTGGGATATGATTTCTGATAGGTTAAAATTCTTATTCTCTGTTCTCTGTTTCCTGTTCCTTTTATTCTGCGCAGTCCCTTATGACTTTTACATCCTTACGGAGTTTCAGGTGTTCAAAAGCCTTTACTGGCAACAATGCAAAGACAGCCCTTTATGCTGATTCTACAATAGCGTTTTCCACTGGGAAAACTATGGTACAGCACCAGTGCCGTGATACTAGGTTTCGAAAACTGCACTAATGCAGTAATAGTGCAGTCTCAGAGGAACACATCTTGGCTGCGTTCGGGCAGTGCGCTATCAACGCCATTTGTGTAGTACTATCCTTGTCTCACGTCTAATGGACGATGAACATAGAATGACACAAATAGCGCTAATAGCATCTCCCCAAATCCAACCCCTTGTGTTGCCATCTCATAATCCTTATAAGAAAAATGGATTCAGGAAGTAAATTACGATTTCAATTAAATAAAGTACACAAATTTAAATTACTTATTTTACTTTTTGATTTGCTTATTTTACAATCTTTAAGATATTCTCAATTATTCATTAATTTTTTTATCAGTTTAATGGTTTTGAATATTAAAATAGTAATTGAGGCATTAAGAATGTGAGGAGAACAATTAACTATCATTGGTCGATTTCTACGCCTACTCTTTAATCCACTACTGCTACAGCCCATTATAGAATAGGCTTTAGACCACAGATTTCTATATATTTAATATATAGAAGTCTGTGCTTTAGACTCATAAGATCCCACAATCGCAAAGGATAAAACTTTGTTATTTGATATTGTTTTCCATTTACACATAAATGAAACTAAGTTTCTGAAATGAGCTGAATATGAAATACTCGAATTAATAACGTAGCTACCTGCTTACTTTAGCAAAAAGTGACACATGACAATCTGAAGTTCATAATCTCACTTTAAGGCACACGATCTCGATATTGCGTAGATTGTAAGTAAAAACTCAATTGAATCTCGCTTACCACAAATGAGAATAATCTGAGAATTGGTGTAAATGGAAAGCAACTATTGAATATACATGACACAAATGCAAATTAGTATTGGCTGCGTTCAGCAGGAAAAACAACTTTGCAACTGTTGTAAAATCCTTTAATATAATTGATCTTGTCTTTAATTTCTCATATCGAAATGTAGGTATATATAATTGATCTTACCTTTAGTTCTTCACTGGATCTAAATATATCAATTATATTAAAGAATCTTATAAGGGTTGCAAAGCTGCTTTTCCTGTGGTGAATGCAGTCACTATGTAACTTAGAACGATAAACGCGCGATCAGGTTTATTTTTAAATCGTAGTTATTTTTATTCCTTACACAGACTTCGTTTTGTACAAAAGAAGTGATATTAGAACGTTCTTACAATCGATTTCAAGTATCTTCTACCAAATGGTCTTCTACGAAAGAATCACGGGAGGTACTAGAAAAGGCACCTTTTACCTAACAGAATGACAGCAGGACTGAGATGTTCATTAGGGAATGCACTTCGGTCTAAAGAATTTAGGGAAGGGATGGCTTAGAAAGATAAATTATAATCTCTCAGGTTGTTAAACAGCGATACGAAAGTGATGAATCATACAATACCATTACAATGCATTTAAAGTGAAATAATATGGTTACTTGAGAATAGATAAAGCCAAAAATTATATAGGCACTTGTTATAAATTTTTCATTAATCTTCATTCATTTACCTAACTTGTGTCGTTTCCTATTAACTACCGCGATTATACTGAAGTTTAAAGGATTTTTAAAACAAGGAATAATTCACAGCATAAATAAATTTTTATTAAAAATTAAAACATTTAATAATGAATAATAAAGTACTTAATATTTTTGGCCAAGGCCGTATACTTCTATATAGAAAATTCTTCGATACTTCTTTTCTACTTTAATACGTAAGAAAGTCTGCAAGAAACACGCAATAAAATTAAAATGTTAACGAAAGCACACAATAAAAATATTACATTTTCAAATCCGAATATCTTTAAAATGATTGAGATGTTCATGAAGAAATGTATTACAATCTAAAGAATTCAGGGAAGAAATACTTGGAAAAATCTTGTAGCACATTAATTGGAATTCTAGATTCAACCAGAAAAGAACAAATCAGGTATTATAGTTAAATCTATCAAACATTCTAACCGCGATAATCAGAACTCTAATATTTATACTTCTTATTGGTACAATTTTAACATTTTCCTCTGTAAATAAAACAACCTTCTCTTAGAGATAAATTATTGAGACATCAATGAGAGATATAAATAGGGAATGAAGAATTATAAATCTTCAACAAATTTTCAATAAAAACTTATTCGAAGTGTTCCATGAAGTTAAATAAAATTAACTAATTCTACGTTAAATTTCATGACGGTTTGTATATATTAAGAAAAAAATATAAATTTTTATAAATACTTGTTTAAATAGTACTATCTTAAAATTTACTTACAGTAAATAAATATTTACTAAATCAAAACAACGATAATTAAAACAAATTAATAATACTTGTATCAAGTAAATGTATATTTACATTATTTGTATTACACTAAATATCCAGCTAGTACTATTAAACAAACACATTTATGAAAATTTAGTATATTTTTCTCTCAATATATAAGAGTGAACAAGAAATGTGGCGCAAATTTCATTTAGTTCAATTTAGCTTCACGAGGCCTTCCAAAATACAGCAGACTCGAAAATTTTACTCGACGGAGCTGCATAATGACTCTGAGTCAGCATTAAAGCGAGGGAAGAGCAGGCCCAGGATCCAATTCGATTGGTCATCGGTTCCCAGGGGTCTGCCGATAGATGTGGAGGGATTCGTCGAATCAGACTCTGTTTCAAAGTAATCGCTTTCTCTTACTCTCGAGCGGATTTTTTTACAATCTTATATATGGTGATTCGAAAATACTTTCGAAGCCTCATAGAATAAATTGGACGAGCAAACTCAATGGAAAATATAAGTATTAAATCGCTTGTTATATTATAAAAAAATATAAAGATAATCGCGTGAACATTGTATGAATTTTTTTTTATATCGTAATTATATCCAGATACATTCACCTTCTATAGTCACCTCTTTTACTGTTGATTAAGCCAATATTTAATTGAGAGTGCATGCCCAGTTGAACATGATTACTTCTTACTTTAATAACTTAATAGCTAGCTTGCACACTCTATGGATTGATTTGCTCTATTATTAAATAGTAACAATACAGGCACAAGTAAGCACGCAAAAAAGTACGTAAAACATGTGAATGTTTTACAATAAGTACAGAGCCTGTAAAGTTTAAATATCAGACGTAACGATTTGGTAAATAAACAAGTCAGGATTTAATATATAAAACTCTTAAAAATGTGGTTCTATTCGAAAAACAATAATTTCATAAAATAAGCATAATATACCACACACAAGTTCTTATTTGTGATAAATTATTATAATCTATATAGATTTTATGTTATTTTGATATGAATAAATTATTTACTTTATAATAACTTATCACAATTTATCATAAATAAGAACTTGTGTGTGGTATTATGCTTATTTTATGAAATTATTGTTTTCAGGATTTAATCATGATATATGTATAATAGTTCATGAAAATCTATCTATGCAAAACTTTTACAAGCTTTTAATGCAATCATACGGGTTGAAGACCGATAAGTGATAAGCTCGAGAAACATGAATGTCAATTGAATCAGTGATGAGATGCACGCATATAGACGAAAAAATATCGGATGTTTCTGTAGTGAAATCTATTATATTGTATTACAATTCGATCAATGAGATTGAGATTCCATAACAGCAAAGCAACGCGATAGATTCGAATCAGAGAAACGTGATAGACTCAAAAATCGTGTTAGACCTATTGAGATAAGTCACTCGTCAATATAAAAAAAAAAACTCCAAATTTCTCACTGTAATGTAAAAAAAATTATTCAGTATTTTTAATAAATTTATGTGCACCCACTCATTCGATTGACATTCATAGATTGATACTCTTGAGTGAGTTTACCTGTCTTTTCCCTCGTCATTTAATCGAGCCGTCTCGTTTAAACGCGCGCGATTATTATAATACAACCCCGGGCATATCCTTTGCACTGGAAAGTCTAGTTGTAATAATTAAAATTCTGGTTAAATGGATAAATCAGAATTTTCTTGATTGACTTTATTATAATTCCAGTTGAGATAATCAAAATTCTGATTGATACAATTGCGCATACACATTTCTGATTAGTCGCAATAAAAATTGCATGCCTGATACCATAATTTTGCCGCAGTGAGTTGATCGTTAACGAAAAACATGATCGATACCCAGGAGACCGATTGTGTATCTTGAAGCGAGGTAAACGTTATGAAAGTGAGCAAAATTATTAGAATATATCTATCATTTTATCAATCGACTAGTAAACTTGCTAACTTTTGTAGTTTTCATTTTGTTTCAAGTTACACAATCGACCTCCAGAAATTCTTCTCAGTGTGGAATTGATCGCGCTTCCAAAAAACCGCGACTGGCGCTCGGTACTGATCGGAGAGTGTGACTCGTCGACTTCGTCATGAGTTCGCGGCTCGATAATAATTTCGGAATCGATCGAACATTGTTGCGCCGTGACATACTTGCCATGTACATTAACGGTAGAGTTCCGTCGGTCGGCCGGACAAAACTGGTTTTATCCGCGATTTTAAGCGCGCGTTTCTCAAAGGCGGAGAATATTTATGCGCGCGCTGCGACTCGCTCGGTGGATGCTGAACGGATATATATGTTCCATTCCCCTCTCGTCCTCTGGTCACACTCTCGGTTTCATTCAGTATAAAATACCGAGATCGGCGAACGACTTCTTCCGTTAACGTTACACCCGAACGAACGAATTATCGTAACAGAGAGACTGTCAGGAACTGTAGAACTCTTTGGAGAAAAGCCAGAAATCTCTCTCTCTATCTATAATTAATTATTTTCAACGAAATTTTGACAATGGCGTGCCAACTTCCTAGAGGTCTGGGATTTTGCGATCTTGCTAGTCGTGCGACATGGAAACAAGTCTCTTTCGTAAACACATTGATTTTCTAATTTAAATTTAGTTAAATATTCCTTCCATGATCGATCACTAGGCACGAATTGCATTATAAAGCAAAAAATAATTACAGATACGCAATGCAGTATCGCGACGTGACTATTTTTTGCTCTTAGAATTGTGATAAAATAGCACTTTCAAACTTTAATTCATGCTCGCAACATTCATAAGCATCATTTGTCCTTACTTGATTTGACAAACAATAGATTTATTTGTGTTGTTCGCACTTTTTGCATTCAAAATTTTCGCCTTTTCTCTCTTTAACGTCCGAATATATGTATTTATCTACGTTTTGCAAAAATTTTTGAGAATTTCACGCAACATGAACAAATCTAATGGCTGCGTTCAGCAGAAAAAGCATCTATGTAACTGTAAAATTTAACGATTGATGAAGAAACTAAGAGCAAGAACCAATCATATTAAAGAATCTTGCAATAATGTTAATATGTACGATTGATTCGTGTATTTAAATCTAATGAAGAAACTAAAGAGCACAAATTGTACCGCAACCTAAATAAATATTGTGTCAAAGTTAATTGATACTGTAAGCATTGCAAGCTCAAGAATCGTTAGAAAATTAGTAATAGCAAATTGGACAATTGGTTCGCACGTAAATGTAAGAGACGCGGAAGATTTTCTATATCGAGAACCCGAGAAAAGAGGTGCTATAATAGAAATGTCTTAGTGACATAAAATTAAATACGGAAGCTCGCGCGAGGCATTCGAATGAATCATAAATCATGTAATAAATATGCATTAAGAAGATACATTATTAGCAAAATACCACTTCTCGTAATTGAGCACGATATTTTTTTTTTCGTCCTCTCTTCAGTTTTATAAAACACAAACACGCATGATGTTGCGGTACGAGTTCTTGGTATTCGTGCACGCACGGTATTCTCATTAATAACGACGCTACACGCACGTTAATTAAGTCTAACAATTTCCTTTCCTCATCGAAGACACATACCTCTTTTCATTCTCGTACGTCTTCTAAAAGTGAACGTACGAGAATGAAAATTCTTGCACTACGCACATACCGTATTTAGAATTCATGTGTACAAACTGGTATCATCTTTAGAAAATTCCAAACTGGTGCGATAAACGAATTAATTTGTTTCACTCTTATTGCGCGCACCAGGTGTACAAATTACAATACATATTCCCAGAGCTTTCTTCAAAAAAAGAACAGACGTATCAAAACTAAAACCGCCGATGGTGCCATTTCGGCTGCGGTATCATTTCAATTTTTTCTTTCTTATACTATATAGATATGCAGGATATTACAAATGTGAATATAATATAAAATAATGTAAAATAATCTATCACTAACCGAAAATCATCAAGGGTAGGAAATTATCGCCTTCGGCGATTCTAATGTTATTTAATAATAGGCATCTGCTTTTCTCACATACATTTTTCCTTTTCCTTCGTATAACATTTTACTTTTATTATACTCATAACTGCTTCTTCAATGAGTTTGCTACAAAATATATGTACGTACACATGTATGCTCGACGATCGTACATAGGAAGAGGAAAAAGAAGAACGGAATCAGAGATGAATTATCGCGTTCGATCGCGATGCTAGGGATTGATCGGACTCCGATTTGCGCCGATCGCGTGTCTTAGCTCGGGCTTGGCAGATGACAGCGGGATACAATATGGCGGTTTATACCGCTCGGTGGGATACATCGTTAGCCCATCCGCGGCACGAGGGCTCGCGGTCCTCTCGTGCGGTCCCTGGCAGCACGAAGAGAGAGAGAGAGAGAGAGAGAGGGAGGAAGGGGGTGAGGGGGAGACGAGGCAGAAAAGGTTGGTGGGACCAGAGCCAAGCTGTCTGCCGCCGCCAATCCAACGCTCTCGCGTTGGACCGCTGCTCTGGCTCGATGGCTCGCTGCTCCGCAGCGGAACGGAACCGCGCGGTGTGGCGCGGCGACCGAGCAACAACTCTCGTCGTCGCGCGCGTTAGGTAATCCGTGTAGATCCTTTCGTCGAGAAACGCGCCTCTCTCGTAGCGCGACCAACTTGTTTTTCAAGGACAATGAATTTACCGATGTATACGCATTCGCGCGGAAAAGGCTCGCCGCACGCTTGCATTCCTCGCGGGCGGCAAAAGGTGGGCTGCGCGAAGCGAATAAACACGTACATATATATATATATATAGCACCGCGGTGCGTGCGGCCCCTGGCCTGCGGCCTCTCTCGTCGACCACCGCGAGGCGGGTAGATGGATGTAGACGAACGGACAGAACGATCCGAGATTTCTTCGGGCGGGCCCACACACCACACAGAGGGACCGCAGGTATGCGACGCGGCCGGGGGAAAACGTCCGCTCTCCGGATGTTCACGGACGTTTATCGGGATAGGAGACCACCCGCGCGCTCGGCATCACGGCCCCCTCCGAAACGGCCCCGCGGTTCGTTAATGGGCAAGCGGGGCGATTTCGTAGGAATTCACTCGCGCGCCGCCCCGCCGCGCCGCGCACCGCTCCGCTCCGGTTCGTTCGTTCGTTCGTTGCCAAGCCCCTCAATTGACGGACAACTCGTGGACTCTCGCGTGTGAGTCGTGACTCGCCGCCGCCGCGAGAAATCACGAGAAACGACGACGGCGAACGCGAAGGCGGTAAACAACCACCGCACACGCGTCTCGCCTCTGTATACCATGGAAACAACATCCTGTGACGGATTTGCATTCGCATATTCGCGCGCGCGGCCGCGCTGCTGGAATGCGGGGCGCGCGCTGGAATAATACAAGGATAAGGTCGGCGGCGCGCGGTGCTTCGAAGCGCGTGTGCGACGTGCGATGCGAGTCGCGCATAACAGCGTATAGAGCTCTGCGCGTCATCGTCTAAAATAATCGGGCCAGGCCGACCGCGGCGGGGTAGCGGCAGCGGCGACAATGAGCGGCGGCAACGGTTGAGGAGCTCGAGGAAGAGAAGTGGGTCGGAGAGTAGAGCGGTGGGACGCGCGATGGGAAAGAAAGGAAATAGAAGAAGGAATCTCGCGGTCGCGCGCGAGTGCGTCGCGAGCGTCGCGGAGCGAAGAGAGAGAGAGAGAGAGAGATATCGAATGAGAAGAGACAGACTGCAGAAAAAAAAAAAAAAACAAGGAGAAACGTTGCGCACCTACCTACCTACCTATCTAAAGAAAGAGAGAAGAGAAACAAGAGTTGTGTCGCTCACCGAACTTAATCGCGAGTCCGTAGTTTCAGCAGCCACGGCATCTCAAGTCGGGGCCCGACGACTGCACCACGCGTAACCTCACCTCACGCTGCTGCTGCTGCTGCTGCTGCTTGGCACCAGCCACTCGCGCGCGCGGTCCACAACGCAAAAACCGCACAGGAGGGCACTCTCCGGTGTTCCGCCGACCGATGGTCAGCCCGCGCGGCGGCGGAAAGAGGGACGTGCGCGGGTGGAGAGGGGAAAGGGAGAGGAATCCAAGAAGGGAAAACGGCCGTAAAGAGCGACGATGTCCGTTGTATATAGTGATGTATAGACGACAATTTCGTAGAGACACCGCGGCTCCGACGGATTTCCGTACACACGCACTTCACACACACTCACCACACGGGGCACAAACAAACACCTGCGCGCCCGCGCGCGCGCGCGCTTGCGCGCTCCTCACTCGATTAAAATCCGCGCGACAATTTTTGTTATATTCCTCGTCCGGTGCGCTCCGTTTTTTCTCCACGGCACCATATACGGAGACGGCGAGGCGAGGGCATTCGGCCCCGATAACACGCGGCTAAAGCGATAATGCGGCCACCTCTAGTATCCTTTCTCGTCGATCAGACGATCATAACACACGCGCCGTGTGCGTTAACAACCGAGAGTGTGCCCGCTCGCTCTCTCTCTCTCTCGTCGTCGTCGTCGTCGTCGCTGGTCGCCGTCGTCGTCGACGGCAGCGACAGAGCGGCCCGCGCGGTTGGTGGTGGTGGTGGTGGTGGCGGCGGCGGCGGCGGTGGTAGTGCCGGCGGTGACGAAAGGGGGAGACGGCAGAGTGGGGGGACGGGGCCCACCTTCGTACACCTGCGCGACCTATCAACAGGTCCCCCGCGCGCGCACGCACGTACGTACGCCGCGTACGTACGTACGCGCGCACGCACGCACGCACGCACGCACCGCACGCAAGCAAGCACCTACGTTACGCGCAGGGCACGCGGAATCCGGCCCCGCCGAGTTCCACGCCGATGCGCACGTTATACGCGCGCGGATCCTTTCCTTCCTCGCTCTCCCTTGCGTCGCGCCGGGTTCCTCCGTTTCTACCTGCTGCTCCGACACGTATCGCCAGGATGCACTTTGGTGTCACTTTCCGATTTCTTTACCTCTCTCTCTCTCTCTCGCTCTCTCGCTTCTTCCCGATGACGTCGCGCGCAATGTGTCGCAAAGCACTCGGTGTCGAGTTGTTCGCACTTTTCCCAGTTTCCAGGAAACGTGCGTGGATCGCCGCGCAGTCGCGAGCGAGAGCGAACTATCGCGAAGTTTAGGCAAGGCCGCGTTCGATTCGAACGTTGTGTGCCTCGGTCGGACCCCGTTCCAGGTTCCAGCTCGCTCCGTTCTACTGGCCCTCCCTCTTCTGCAGGCCGCCGCCGTTCCCCCCCCCGTCCCTCCCCTCCCCCTATCCCACCGGACCGTCTGACTCCAGGACCGCCGCGTCGACGCCCGCAGTCCCGGTGCATTCCACGCTCGGCCGGCTGGATCCACCGCGTTTCGTCCTCCCTTTTGCTCCACGTTCATCCATTGATTCACGGGGATCGATGTCCCAGGAAATATCTATTAAGTAACACGACGTCAATCTCTCATTTTAGAGATTAGCTTTAAGAGATCGAAGTGAATCTCTTACATTGAAAGATTTATTCTTTTTTGAGATTGGCTCAATTTTTCTCTTTAGAGTGAGATATCGCTCCAAAAATTTAAAGATCACTCGACGTAGTGTAATATACACGTGTTACGTAACAGGTATATTGTGGAGTATGAAATTGTAACGTTGATATTGTGTTACTTTTTTAGTTCGTATTCACTGGGGTCCGTATGTACAATAGACTTCCCCCCTCCTCCCTCCCTATCATGATGTATGGCCTGAGCTTACGGTCTTTCTCGGCAACTTTGATGTAAACACGACGTATCTTCTTTGTGAAAAATTACGACCTTTACCTGCGTCCCTTTAAATTCTTTCGAGCATTCATTCTAAGAAATGGAAATTGAGTCGGTCAGAGAGAGTGGCTCAATTCTTATTTTTAAGGTCTAATTCCATCAATGCAAAATTAACTTTAATCTCGGTTCAACCTACGCGTTACTATTTATCTTTTTATAATTCGTACTGTTAGAAAAAAAAATCAAAAATTATGAACCGAGATTGAAGTAATCTTACATTGATATAGACTCGGGCCTAAAAATCAGATTTCTTTTTTCAAAGTAAGATTCACTCCAAAATGTTTTAGAGGCGATACATCGCTGCTAAGTATATCATATATTGAATAATACAATAAATTGGAACAAGCGAGCCTATTTACGTTGCTTTCCCGATTAAAATCACATTGAAGCAACTATCAACTGTTATGGAAATTATCTGGAACGATAGTATAGTAATGAAAAGTTCTACTTAAAATCTAAAAAAAAAAAATTCATAAGAATTTATTTATTTATATATTATTCGTTAAAACATATATCCTTATTCTTGGATTACTATGCTGAAGTGAATAACTTTTATTCTATTTATTAAACATACAATTTCATTCATTATTGTGTTAATTCCCTATACGATTATTGTAAAAGATATAAAACACGGAGATATAAAAGGCACGAGAACTCGTATCCCCCTCGTAAAGTTCGTTGCAGCGACGTTCCTGCGCAAACTTCATCGTCCTTGTTCCTCTCGCTGAACACGTCATCGTCCCTCGCTCGCACTACCTCGGACTTGCTCCACCAGCCAGTCTGCCGCTGCTGTGTCCTCCTTCCCCTCGTCACCCTTTGCACTCGCCCTCTCCCCATATCGTTCCGCTTTTCACTCGCCTGCCTGCGAGCGGTGGTCCCCAATCCTATTCCGTCGTTAATTCTCGACGTCTTTACCTTTTCGTAGAACCGAAATCAATCCGAGTTTTTCTGAAGAATTCTTGGGCAATCAGTTTTGGCGATTATATACTCGACACGAAAGTCACGTGATCACGACCTTACAATTGTAATAAATTGTTTTATCGCGATAATAAAAGTCGAAAGTATTATCGAAAAACATAATTGTCTGTAAAGACATATATTCTAATTGCTGCAATTGTCACATAGTCTTAATATCACAATTTCGAGGATATGTATAGGAAGAGATCAATAAAAGTGTGCTGTAAATTCAAATTTTAAGAAGTAAAAATTCCATGATAGAAAGAACTTTATACTTTTTCTGATATAAAGTAATTATTACGTTTTTACATACATTAGAGTATTTAATTATTTATTAAACATATAATGAGATAATCCACTCTCGATAAAACAATCAATATTATTAACTTTAGGCTTCAAGACTCTTGAAACTTTATTTGCGCACAACGTTTGAATTACTTCAAGATTATTATCAATTATCGTGCAATTTTTTGCAAACTATAAGAATTTATGAAATGTAAAACAATTTTAATAGATAAAAGTAAATTACATAAATATTTGTACTATGTATATTTACTAAATATGTATAATATACGTATATATAAGCATAAATTAAAGATATTGCTGATTTTGTATACCTTGTGCTGTCCAACAAAAATCGTCAAAGAAAATCATCGTATCTATATTGACAACATGCGATCAAATTTGCAGAAGAGAACGATGTTATCATCTACCTATCTATTAGAATTGAGCATGCTTTTTTACCGATTGAGCGTCACGTGATGAACGAAGAAACGCGGTCTATTCGAATATTCGTTATAATGAATTTTACTTATTATACTTATCACTATGTTTTTCTTTATCAAAAAAATGTATGATCTATTCCAATAATATATTATAATAAATTTTATTATTTACGTTTATTACGCTTATTATTTATTTTATTATTAACGCGTAAAAAAATATTCAATCACCGTTTTCGTCTTTATATGTAATATTTTTTGACAGAGATCGATAGAGATCAATAAGAATTTTTATTTACAAAGTTATTATATATTACATGTACAAGAAGAATATCTAGTATATATAAATTATTTTATAGAGAATAATAACATTATATACACAATATTTATTTTCATCGAAAAATAATTCTAATATTACGCAATCACTTCTGGAAAAAGATTCACTAGGAGGTGATCTAATAAAAGATATGCTAAATGTTTATTGAATGGTGCGTTTTGTAAAGGATCTAAGAGAGAATTCATCAGATTGTTCCATGGCTTGGGAAATATCATTAACCACCACAAGGAATGCAATCCCTCTTTTGCTGTTTCGTAGTAATTTCGATATTTTCCTTGCGAGGGAAAGTCTCTTATATAATTCTTGCCCACAATTTTCGCATGTAGAAGCTTAACAACGATGGAAGCACGGCCACCACTTAGAAGCTTAACTAGAGTGCTGTAGAACATTGCATTCACATAAGGGTCTATTCTTTTACGCAATAAGAAGGCCAGCATCCAGAAGAGTCGTGAAATAATCGAAGGTAAACTTAGTAGACTATCAACTGTAACATAATAACATAATTTTTAACAATCGTCATAGATAATTGTGAAAATGTATATGATATAAAAAATATATCTTTAAACTTACGAGCTTCTATAATGCATAAACTTGCGCCTTTCATGTGATCACGTTGTGGTAGACTGCACGGCAAATTTTGGAAAGTAACTGGTAGATTTAGATTATTGCCAAATACATCATCTATCAGCTTTCTGCCTTTGCTTTCTGTTTCACCGAGATGCTCGCTCGATGGCTCGATACCCATATCCATGTGCTCGTATTTCGTGTTTGTAGACGCTAAAAAAGTACTCATGAATTTATCGAGATGCTGTCCCTTCTCCTTCCGCAATTTATAAGTCATGCTCTGATAAAGGATGCCAATGTCGGGCGTGCTGTAGTTCGCGAAGTACGGTTTCAAGTTCGGCGTTGTAAGAAAGGTGTAAAGGAGCTCGCTGCTTCTTAACATCGGTTTGGATAGCAACTTCTGCAGAAACTCTTCGTAACGTTGACGATTAGCTGCGAGAGGCAAGTGCGGGTTTTTGCGCGCTGGTAATGGTGAGTCATTCAACTCCTTGTCACCGTGGAACTCGGTAAGTCGTGTTCGCAACGTATAGAAATCTTGATCTTGCCGCAAGACTGTCCACGATTTAGCCTCCGCCACACTATGAATGGCAATCATGTATACTGGTTGCGAGCCACCGCCGTCTACGTGAGGAACGGCAACTCGCCATGTTGTTAAATCGCGATGACTCTTATCGCCGAAGCCTTTGATTTCATTATATGCTCGAGCTGTGCAATCTACTTCTTCAACTGGATAGACATCTTGTAGTTGAAACGGAGTACCATCAATTGCAGTCGAACGTAAAACGCCATCGATCTTGCCCACTTGATTATTGAATCGCATAGGAGGAGTCGATGTACCTCCACTCGCACTATAATCAAATGCATGTATTCATACAATTATTATAATTATAAAAACTTTATTGAATGCTAGCATATACAAATTATAAAACATAAAATAAAATTTTTTAAAGTTTTAAATTCAAATTAATTTAAAATATAGTGTCTATTTTTTTTATTCGTATTAATTTAAAAATACACTATTAGGAAATTGTCTTTCTCTATTTTATCATATAAACTATAATATAGTATATAATTATAGTTTATATGTATATAATATAAACTATATAATAATAATTAATATGTAATATCTCTAAAGAATTTAAAAACACAGATACATGTATATTTTAAAGCTTACTTACTTAGCTGCTGTAGTAGCTTTTATTTGTTCAGACAAGTGACCGCACAAGAGCTTATATAACTGAAACGCACAACACATAAGTAGTTAGTTATTATTAGAATATAAAATTTCATTATTAAAAATTTAATATATCGGGATTATTATTTATATAATATATTCAAAATTGTAAATATTAAATGTAATATGGGAAGTATATAAAAATAAAATGATTTACTTGATAACTATGATGGAATGATGGCAAACAGGTACTTTCTAAGAGTGTGTGTGCTTCTTGATGAGCTTGATAAAAAGATCGTGATGTTCGTAATTCTTGAATTTTTTTCGGCCCACCTTCTAATACTAGAAATAAATATGTATATGTATGTATACATCTATATTTGAAACTGAAATTATTTATTTATAAATTATTTACCTTGTCGTATGCCTTTTGATATATGCAATGGTAAATATAAATATTCTGAACCGTCAGGATCAAGATATATCTTGTACATATTTCGAACATCTACGTATAAATTTTCTTCGGCAACGGACGTCATATCTGGATTTAACATACGTTTACTGAGATCTTCTAAAAATAAATAAAACAAATTATATTATATATATGTAAAATTTAAAAAATTATATTAAATTATATCAAAAGTTTGATGTATATACCAATATCTAAATAAAATTGAAGAAGATTCATGGGTCCTGATTCTTTAATGTGTTGCATAAACATGTATAACAGTTCAGGATTGCTTAGAATTTCATTTAAAGATGGTTTGAAGCAACTGTGTGTGATATGTGAATGCATTGCTGGAAGTGTCACCCAAGATTGCAGTATTGGTACAGTAATAGTCTCTGCAGCGTTAGATAGAGTAGTCTCACGGTGAGTGGATAATGTCACCAGCATATTTATATTTTCTGGATCCGCCAGTGCATCAATCGCTGGCAATAGCACCCAATTTGACAAAATTTCTCGAAGTATCACCTAGAAGTATATATAAACTGAAAGAAGCGTATGAAATGTTACATAATTATGTCTACATAATTAATCTCTCAAATTCATAAATATGAATAAAAAATATATGCTACATGATAAAAGCTTGAGTAAACTTTGAAAGAATATATCATTACTTTATTATTTGTTGAGACATGTATGGCAGGTAATAAATGTGGCAACAGTGCAGTGACCAAACCCCGTAAATAATTTAACTCAGCTTCTCTTGAGTAAGAAGCTGGATGAATTTTAGAGCTTAAACAACTCCCGATGTAATCTTGAGACATTTCGATTTCAGATGAAGATATTTTGAGCAATGCTTTCCAATCTTGAGCATGTTGTATGGCCAAGGGAATCAGGCCATCAAAGGCAAGGGTTGCTGTATCTGCACGTAATAATCGAATGGTAATATTCTTTGCTACTGTTGTTATAGCTAAACGTAGTTGTTGTATAAAAGCTTCATTAGCTGAAATATCCGAGTACCATGTACAGATGTACATTTGGAGTACCTCTTCCAGGAGCTACAAGACAATACATTTGTATAATTTTTGCTAAAAAGTACATAATAGTGACAGTAAATTATGCAAAAATGTATAATTATTAATCACCTGCTCCAATGCATGATCAAAGTCTTTTGGTACTTTAATCTTGGTTGAATGTGGCAACAGTTTATGCCTTTTGCAAGTATTCTTTCTACAGACGCTGCATGAATCCTTAATTTCATATCTTTTAATAAACTTATCATTTATAATATTGAATCTCGTCAGCAAACCGTAAACACGTTGTTCATTTATAATATTGAACCTCGTTAGTAAACTGTTAACACATTCTACTAATTGAACAGCGTAAAAACTGGCAATCACATAAATGCTGATCGCGATGAACACCCACAGAATGCTGCGAAAAAATTAATAGAATAATTTCACACATGCGATTTGTATATATATAATTGACAAGCATGTTATTTACCTATTAAACACAATCACAATAAATGCGACAAGTAAAATAACAATCGCCGATATTGCGGCACTAAAAAAATATAGATCCTGCATTTCGTTGCTGTCGAATAGTGATGTTAGAGAAAGTAATTTTGTGACAACATTCTTGTCGTTATCACAAAGTCATTTATTATAATCAAAGAAGATGCTTTCTCTATTTTCTCGGCACACGGTTCTATTCTTTATTCCTGCACTGTCTGAACTGGTGCATACGGTGCAATAAGTTGAAAGTTGAAGCGAAACAAACGTATTTGTCTCACTTCAACTACAGGATCTACAGCTGTTTACAGCGCCTTACAAGAACCTTTGATAATCTGTGACAAGAACTGTGATGTTTTGAAATGCAACAAATAATTAGTAGTGAATTACAGCGGAAGAAATCAAAGAATAACGCATAGAGGAAGAGTCGATTTTATTTTATGCTTCCGTGTGATTCAAGAGCGGATTGAGAAACTTTTTATCATTAGAACAATGCTGAGATAACCTGTTACATACTATGCATATAGATGCATTACCTTGGTATGCCTGATATTGTAGGTTTTCTTGGATTTTGTATGTGATATTTTAATGGAAAAAAAATTGCAACGATGTCGAGACCTCCTGATCCAAAATTTCTACTGCGTGGCGACATGGATGAAAATGTACATAGTTTGTTGTTTTTTATTAACTCTGATGTCGAACATCTCTATGCTGGTGATGGAAAAGGCACAGTTCACATTTGGGATTTAAAGGTAAACGCTTGTTTTTCTTAAATTATTAGTTTAAATAATTGGATTTAATCCTCCAGAACTGATGTGGGTCTATTGGGGACTTATCTACTTATATCTTTTCAAAACTAACAATGATCAGTTTGTTGAAACCATTATTTTTAGTTATAAATATCTCTCTCTCTCTCTTTGTCAAAAATGTCAATTTAATTTTGTTTATGTTACATCTACAAATTTAAATTATTCTTATTAAAATAAAATTAGTATTTATTCCTTTTTTTAGAAATTATTTTGGTTTTTTAAAATTAATTAATGTCTTTTAATCAATATATATTAAAAAAATCTCGTACATCTAGTATAATTGTGTTACACATTTTGACATCAGTTTAGAGGGTTATATCTAATAAAAATTTATGCAACATATGAGAGAGGATAAATGTGCAGAGAAAATAACATTGAAATTTGTTAAAAAGGATTGAATTCTTTTTATTATGTTGTAGACAAACAGGATAAAATATCAATTATCAGATGGACATAGTCCATGTTTTAATTTACATACAACTAATGAGACTGACTTGATAGTGCAACGAAGACATGGAGTGATTGACATATACAAAATGAATGAATCAAACTGGATACTATACAAAAGCACCAATTATGAATATTGCAGTTTTTGCAGGTACATTAATAAACAAATCTGATATAAGTGTATCTGATATAAATAAGTCTGTTAAAATTAATATTAATATTTTGTGTATTACAGATCTCAATTATTACCTGAGAATGATGCAATGTTGATTCCACTTGACTATTCTGTAGTAGGGACATTATCATTAAAAACATTCAAAGTTGAATCGACATTAGATCCATCCAAATTATCTTATAGTGATAAATTAGGTACGGTGATGGCAATGAAATCATTGGCAGATGGTTTAATTCTAGTTGCTTATGAGAGTGGGCAATTATTGTTGTGGGATATAAGAAAGAATGATGTTCTTAGTTCTCTTGCTGTGGAACAATATCCAATGACTTTTGATTTTGATGCTCCTTTGATGCAAGGTATACTTGGCAGTGCATCAGAGAAATTGGAGGTACACTATAAAAATTGACTTTCATAACTCTTTCTAGAAAAAAAATGATTCTGACGTTGGTAAATTACATTTCTAAATTTTTAGATTTTCACGATGTCGCCGAATAATACTCTATCCCACAAATTTACAAGATCTTTGGAGCATGTTACTGGCATATCCATTCTTTCGGTAAGACCGGACAAAAAGATTGTCACGGCCGGATGTTGGGATGGACGTATAATGTTGTTCTCTTGGAAGAAATTACGGCCACTTGCAATATTAAAAGAACACAGAGCAAGTATATATGATATTGTTTATTCAAAGTGTAAAGTCGAGGCTTACGATACTAAATGTTTAATGGCAGCGGTTGGCAAAGACGGTTATATATCTATGTGGGATATATATAACAATTAAGAAAATCACAAAATGTAAATGAGCAAAGCAAAGAAAATAAAAATATTTATATTGTACATACATATATAGTTATTGTAAATTATCTAATAAAAATTTTCCATAACGATACTCGTGTGTATTAAAAAAGGAGACTTACATTTATAATCATATAAAGTTTTAGAATACTAAAATATTGTTTATTATACATCTGTACATATGTTTTTTATATTATCTTATTGCCATCGCACTATATGATACGTCTTTTTACCAACTCTCAGCAATGATAGATTATTGCTTAGTATATGAATGCCAGGTACAATTACCTCATTTATATTAGTAATTTTTTGATAATTTACATAAAATCCACCTGCTGTTATAATTCGTTCAGCATCGTGATCACTTTTAAAGCATTTTACTTTTTTTGCTAACTCGTATATGGTAATTCCTGGCTGAGATAAGACATCTACTATAGTTGCGCCTTCAAACACATTTGTTAGTTCTGATGCATTTAATTTCACAAATGATTCAATTGATTTATCATACAATGCTGCAGATGCGCGTTTTGCAGCTAATAGTCCATCGTCTGTAAAAAGTATGTGTAACAAGTAAATAATAACAATGATATAATTTCTTATAAAAATTACCTCCATGTACTAAAAGCGTAACTTGTTCCGCTAATAATTTCTGTGCTCTTCTCTGTTCTGGATCATTCATATGATTCTTCACAATTTCAGTAATTTTATTCAATGGTATAAATGTGAATAGTTTTAAAAATTTTTCAACGTCAGAATCCTTAGTTCTAATAAAGTACTGATACAGTTCGAAGCTTGAGGATTTCGTTGGAGACAGCCATACCGCATTTAAAAGAGACTTGCCAAATTTCTTTCCACCTTCAGCCGTTATAAGCGGCAATGTTATACCATAAACTTCTTTTCGTATACTTTTCGTGATCAAGTCATATCCAGACATAATGTTACCCATCTGATCACTGCCACCAATTTGGAAGCGACATTTGTAATTTTTCATTAATTGAAGCCAATCATATGCTTGGAATACTTGATATGAGAATTCAGTGAAACTCATCCCTGTCTCAGAATTTAATCGTGTCTGGACAGAAGATCTGCCCAGCATTGTGCCCATCCGAAAATATTTTCCAATACTTTTAACAAATTCAATGATGTTTACATTTGTATACCAATTTAAATTGTTTACTATAATTAAAGGTTTCAGTGCTGCTTCCCTGTTTTTCCAAAAGTAATCTTCATGATTATTAAATATGGTCTCTATATTCTTTGTGATAGATTGGATGTTCTTTTCAATTACATATCTTTCTATTTCAACACGTTCAGATTTTCTGTGACTAGGATCACCTATTAAACCAGTAGCTCCTCCAACTAGAGCTATAACTTGATGTCCAGCTCTTTGCCAATGTAAGAGATTCATCAAGATCAGTAGATTGCCGATGTGTAAACTGTCTGCTGTTGGATCAAAGCCAGCATAGACACATTGGGGTGATTTGTTCAGTAAATCTACTATTTCATTTCTAAAAAAACATTTAATATGTAAATTGATATAGGTAAGTATTAAGAGACGTGTAACACAAAAGTTTTTATATTGATAACACAAAAATAATTCAGTATACTTACGTACTAGTCTCGGGAAATATGTCCTCGTACATGCCTCTTTCGTGAAGGTTCAATACATTTCTGCTGTAGTAAAATCTGCGTTTATCAAAATTAACGTTTCTGACGGTGGAGCATAACCTTAATAAAGAACGCACGCTCATTTTACTATATATTTAAAATGATACTAATAAATAATAACGGTAAAGGTAAAATATAGGGCAATCCTCTTAAAAATCGATTAAATTAGACTCATTCGACGCGTTTTTGCATAAAACTTCAAAGAAATCAGTTTTCGTTGTAAACTCTCTACGTAAAAATATGCATACGTAAAATTCGCAATTTAAATTTGAGGACCGTCGATTCCAACCTCAAATGCGGCATTTGCTTTATTAATGGCGAATTCGATTGGATTGCACCAGTGCAGTGTGATTGCACCAGTTCATCTTTTTTCCTTTTCCCTTCTCCTGGAAAGAAAAGGAAGAAAGATGAACTCAGGTGCACTCAGTGCGCACTAGTGCATCCAATCGAATTCGCCAACACTATAGCAAAGTAAATATATGACATATGTGTGTATATATAGATTCAGTCTTTGACTATATTCAGTATAAATTATTTGAATAACAATATTAACTATTTACCTTAAATATTAATTAGATATTGTATTGATTTTAATATTTTATTTAAATATCAGTAATAAAATACAAACTTATGATAATTATTATAATTACAATATATGTTAGAAAAAATCTTATAAGAGATTGGACATACATATATTAAATTCAAATACAGAAAAAAGTAATTAGTTAAGTATTACTTAAAAGAAAGAAAGCATTGTAATTTAATAAATTAATTTGTTGATGTGTTGAACATAAATATACAAAAATATAATAAATATAAATAAAAAAAAATATAAATATAAATCAAGATGTTTATTGCATTTCATTATATTTACAAAAGAATATATATAAGTATATTAAATATAAGGCCAAATAATTTTTTATATAAATTGTTATTATAGTATAACAAATGTATAAATTTAATTATATATTTAGTATCCTATTCTGGATGGTGGTGTAGCGAAGTATTTCTTATTTCTTCTCACAAAAGTGCGGCTGTAAATACAGGTGAAATATGAAATAAGGAAAATATATGGTATGTGTATGCAATTATTTATGTACTACTCACCTAGAAGTGACAGGAGTATTGAAGAAACCGCGAGAGATACTACGCTTGAGAAGCGATTCTGTGGATGGCGTATGTTTCAATTCTCCTGGTTTTGGGGTAAAAGTGTAATTCGAATTCGTAGGGTTTACGTAAGTTGCCCAATAATCGGATGGAATTTGAAGTAAATTCTCTACTATCTAGAATGGAAAATATATTATATTTCCTATACGAATTATAATAATGCATTTAGAAATTTTTCTTACCGCAACTTGATGCTTAGTTTCGTTTAGCATGGTGAGAGATGGTTCCTGGGAACTGTAACCGACTAAAGTTGGTCCAAAGACCTTTGCAAGATTGCTGATAGGCATTTTACATTCAGCACTACTCGATACTCTCTGTAAATGTAACATCAAAAAAGCCAGAGTATCTCGGTTCGGTTGTGGCAGTTCCGATATTGCTTGATAAAGAGCGGCGTCAGCATCCTGTTTATCCGTCAGTTGTGTCGCACGTATAAAGTCCCCCAACAAACCGACAGTGATCAGCGGTTCACGTAAGGATCTATAAAATATAAATTCAAATATATATATTACATCTCTTTTACACACAGAATATATTTCGGGTGACATACCTGAGAAAATCTTTCAAGGTAGAACAGATGGTTGCAATATCGACGTTAGAAAGATTTGGGGCACCTTTGCCTTTCAAAAACTTTTCCTTGAGAGATTTGGCATCTGCGGCTGCTCCATTTACTCTATATAATCCCTGCTCGTTCATTCCGCGTAATTCAACCTCGTTAATGCAGTGAACTACTATGGAAGGTACCATGGGTGGTGTTATAGGTGTGTAATCAGCTATAGTGCCCTGTTTATGAAAATGATATTTAGTGAAGATATATTGACGCTAAAAATGTTTTTGACATAGAAATTACAATACTCACGGGTATACCACGTAATATAGGTGTATTTCCTGTTGGAACACATGGTAATGGTACTAAATCTTTACATTCGGTATGAACTGTAGCTTTACAATCTCTGCACCTCTGTACGATCTTTCCAAAACGAATTCTATTAACAAATAAAAAGACATTAACATTTTTCTTCTTATCCATAGCGAATCTTATGAAATTAATTGCAAGCTTTTTAATATGTCCATGTAGTAGTTGAATAACATTACTTTTTCCCACAAGGTGTGCAGATTTCTGGTTTAATAATAGTTTTTGCTACAAAATGATGATTTCTAGACATTTTTATACTCATGGTATAGCCACCAATATTTGGACTTGGTTTGCAAACATCCTCCGAGTCAGAAGTTGACGTAAGAATATCAGCCTTTGGTGCTGATGGCTAAAAATAAAAAAATTGTTTTCCACTATTAACTATGAACATATACTTTTAAATGTAAAACAATTAAATTATATAATTTAATAACGTACCGCTGTATCAATTGGCATTTTGTTTGTATTTAAATGCAATAATTTCGATTTGTTGTGTTCTGTACTACTCTTACGTCGTTTGCGTGAATTATGCGAGGAATTCTGGGGATCTGCATTTTCATCGCCGGGTATAGCCTCGATCGTGGATGATGCAGTAATTGCACCATCCTTTGGCATAACTACAGTAGTAGTTGCTACTATTCTATCAGAGGAGTTTAATTCTGTAGTTTTGTGCAATGTATTGTGCCGAGGTTTTTTGGAATATTCGCTACTCGGGCGATGCTCTTTCCATTCTCGCCTTTTCTGACTTTGCAAAATAGCGCTGGTCTCAAAGTCATCATCTGATCTTGATAAACAATTAAGATCACTCAATAATGAACCAGTAGAATTCAATTCTGCTATTGTGTTAAGCCTAAAATAATATGAATAATATAATAAAACATTGTCATGTATGATCCAATGTAATTATCAGCTTTTAAGTATAAATGAAGCTATTTACTTGTCAATGGGTACATCTTGAATATGTGTGTTACTTTGACGATTAAATGAAGTGTTATTAAGAAATTGTAATTTCTCTCTAGTTTCGTCATTTAGATTTTTCCCTCTATCATTAAATAGAAAATCTCTGGCTGTAGTAATTTGTTTCTCCTGGAAAAGATGTAAATATAAATATTTGATTTAAAAAAAATAAAGTATTCTTAGAAATAAAAAAAGTATCAATTACTAAATAATCTCTCTGATCCTCGACTGCACGACGTTTACGATTTTCTTCTTCCAAGTTTCTTCTTGCATGACGCAATTTTCTATCAAGACCCGAGATTTCGGCATGAGCCTTGTCCAAAGCTGAATGGAGTCTTTGACATTCTTGCACTGACGCCAGCCATTTCTGTCTCATTTCCTCTTGATTTAAAGCAAATCGTAAGAATTCTGCAAAGAGCAATATTAAAGCAACATGTTTATATCTACAATTTAACTATATATAATAGATTAATTTTTATAGTTAAATTATGTGTACTGTTTTTTAAAGTGATACATAAGTATACAGTATAAAGTATATAAGTATTCATATCAGGTTTGAAATTTGACGAAAAGAAGAAAAATTGTAGTGCAATTCAATGTAGCAATAACAAAACAAATAAATTTTATAATTATCTTAAAAAATTTGACCAAGGCTATCGTAAAGCTAAACAAATAAATAACTGAAATAATATCGATTATGTACGATTATTAACGAACCATCTTCGCAGGCACCATTTAGTAAGACGTTCGTACATCTCACCAGCTCGTCGTAAGTAGCTAAAAGTGACAACGACATCATTACTTGTTTTGTTATTTCTGCCGTAAACTATCACTCTGCTGACATGTCTGTAATAGTACGCACACGCGGTTTAGATTCAATGAAACGTTTGAGCGGTTAAAGCTATAAGGACAACCGTAGTCGGAGTTCAGAGTTTTGAAAGTTGTCCCTTTTCTAACCGTTAAGTTGATATGAACGACCTCTACCGGACAAAATGCGAATTAGTTCCATCATGCTACCAACTTTGATAACTGTGCTGCCAACCCTCAAGATTTTAATCAAGCTGCTATGTTCCGGAATATCACCGAGTGTCTCCATTTTGTCCTTATTTACCGAATGTTAAACAAATAAATTGATACCTGGAGATACTCGCGGTGTGATTCCTGAACGCAACCTCGATCAAATAATTATATTATGTTCTGATTATGGATTGTAATTTGATCCATTATTGCGTTTTCGAATGGAGTGGGTTTGAACCTGACCCGGGTCGGGTCAATGACGTCACATGCTCTACTTTGATTTCTGATTGGACGAGGTCATAATACTTTCGGGGGTCAAACATGGGTTAACCGACTTGGATTCAAACCCATTGCATTCGAAAACGCTATTAGATAAATCTAATTTTAACTTATTTTGTTCTCATTCTATTCTAATTTCTAATTTATGTGTGTGTACATTTTAAAAAAATACTTTTTACAATCGAAGTAACGTTGGAGCAATTGGACTTTATACACAAATAAAATTCATATTATGAGGAAAAAAATAAATACGCACAATTATATATAAACAAAATTCGACATATATTAAATCTATAGTTATTTTTACAATTTATATACATTAGTATAGATATCTTGTAATTAGTGTGTGCAATTTTAATATCTAATACATATTAAAAAAATTAAATGTTTTCATTATAGCACGAATCAAATTTGTATGTAACTTAGCATTCATTACTCCTTTACCAGAAACATGAATTATATATAACAGAAAAAGGTTTTTAGAAATTATCAAAAAACCTTTGTTTATTGCTTAAGTTTTAATACCATTTGAAGACTTTAAATTATCTTTTTCAATATATAATATTTTAAGCTTAGAGAGTACAGAAGTAAGTTCTGCTTGTATATTTGCTATCTTTGCAGAAACATAGATGGATTCCTGGAAACGCTTTTGACTGTTTTTCAAGTTTTGTGGGACCAATACACCAAACCATTTTATAGGGTCTTTTGGAACATCTGTATCATTGTTTAATTTTTTAAAACTGATGTCAAAACATGACTTAGTATCATTATTTTCATTTATTGTTTTAGTTTCCAAATCAAACAAGGATGTCACTGTGTCTTCATTATTTGGAACTTGTAACATACTGATATTCCCCTTTCCACGAATATATCTTGCTTTTGCCAATTCAATGTGACCATCCTTCAGCAAGCTTTCCATTTGAATAACTCCTTGAACTTTTTCCTCTATTAGTTCTAATTTACGTAACATCAACTCATCAATTTCTTCTGATAAAACATCTATGTTTTTACTCATACTGTAATCTGTAATTGTCAGCACAAAAATTTATATTTACAGTATATGCACGATGAGATTTTATCTGAAAGTAAAATATTAAAAAGATTATATATAGATAACATAAAACACAATTGATGTAAAAACATTCATTCGATTATTAAAAACATAAATATGAAAAATGTATAATTTAAGAATACGATTATTACTAAAAAATACTTTATTTTCTCAGTATCAAAAGTGAGATAACTAAATCAGTTAATTGTCAAAAAATACATATTTTATATATTATCTATCTTATATCAAACAACATACATATATATTAAATATCACAATTATTACTATTTAATAAATATCGACTTAACCTATCTTGCGAGTAACGTTCCAAATACCTTGTTTCATAAACAAATACAATTTGCTTCTCCAATCTTTTGTATTCTTTGAAAGAAATTCAATTAAATTCTTACTATATTTATCACAAATCAATTGACGTTAAGATTATTCTCGACTATTTTCGAGGTATGTGTATTGCACTTGCAGCACTTTTATAATTAATAAATCGTTCTCTCTCTCTCACTTTTCATTCTCTCTCTCCACCTGCACTATAGCGAGGCGGGATTGCAGATAATAATTTTATTTATTATGTTATAAGCATAGCGATTGGTTGGTCAATTGCAAAATTCGATTCTTTAGCAGCCTTTTTTTCTTTGTAAAAAATAGTAAAAAAAAACCAAAAAAATGTCAAGCAAAGTATTTTTGTGAGATAAAATATAAGTAAAGTACAGAAATGTATCTACACCGATTGCACTACGAATAAGGTGCAGAGTGATCGTGGTGAATGTATATATTTTGATTCGAGTATTACAAAAATTTCAGCAAAATTCGACGAAACTAATTATTATTGAACTTTTTAGAAACAGATATATAAGATAAAAAAATTGAGAAGTAAGAATATATTAAACTTTTAATCACGTGTTATATAACCTCAAAAGGAGATTAAAGGCGTAAAATTGATCAATCATAAGTAAACCCTGTATTTTTTTTAGAAATATTAACAAGTATTACATAAAAATGACTACACCCGTATTGAGGCACAGCTTATCAGCTAAAACAGGACCTATGAAGGGTTTGCGGAATATCTTGGCACAACCTACTCAGAATTTCTGGTATTTTTACACAATGTTAATTTTGGAGTATTTTAAATTTGTTTTAATAATTTAATGTATTAAATATTTAATGAAAGATGAACATTTATTTATAAACATCATTGAAGCTAATATTTTACTAAAGATAATTGCAATTTGTACTTATTTTTACAAAATGTTTTCTTAGGCCAGTTATCAATGTAGATCAATATCCAGAGTTGATGACAAACTTAAATACGTAAGTATGTAATCTAAAATATAAATAATCTCAACAGATATCATTTTTAATTGTGGAAATTTTTTATAGAATATTACCATCAATAAAGAAATCTAATCGTAAAATTCCTAAGGATGTACTTAAAAACCTAACAAAAGAAGCTCGTGCATTAGCTAGAAAAAAAATGTTAGAAGAAGCACCTCCAAAGCCAGATATATTGTAAGTATTCTTTGTATTATACAGTTGTAAATAGTTTAAAATTTTATCTGATTTATAAATTTTAGGAAATTCATGATTATAGGTATTAATGAAGTCACTCGAGCTTTAGAAAAGGATAATGTATGTAGCATCTTATTAGATGCTAATATTGATCCACTTATGCTAATAAAACATATTATTTCTATGGCAGTGAACAAAAAAATACCTGTTCTTATGCTACCCATGTTGAGAACAGTCACAAAAGAAAAGGGATTTCCCTCAAGAGTTCTTGCTTTAAAGGTAATATATTAATATTTTATCATTTTAAACATTTTTTTGTAGACATTTCTCAGACGTTTGTTATTTGAATTATTTCTTACAGCAAGAGGTAATGCAGTGTCCAAATAATGTCTGCTATCCAATATACAAATCAATAGCAGAGGCTTTTAAAGACTTTGAACCACCAGAATGTTTGCTTCATTGTTTTAAACCTGATAAAAGTACAATGTCTAAAACCGAGATCACAAACAAGAATTCTGATACAAAGCCAAATATTTCTAAGCCGGAAAAATCTGTTGTAGTATTCACAGATGTGTATAAATACAGATCTTCACGAGATAAAAGAGTTTTCATACCACCAACAATCAACACAAGTTCTGAAGTTTCTCAAACACTATCAGATAACTTTATTCCTTCAGACAGTGATCTTGATACTAACGACAAAAATTGTGCAACTATATCAAAGAATAAAAAATATATAAATATTGGCAAGGAAGAAAAACATACACTAAAATCTGAAAATATAGAAGAGAATCAGTCTTTTAATGAATTGAGATTAATACAAAATAAGATAGATTCAATGAAACAAACAAACATATCAAGTTCTCAAATCTCTCAAAAATCGGATGACTTTATTGCTTTAAACAGTGATCTTGATTTTGTCATCGATAAATATTGTGCAAGTACATCAAAGAATGAGAGATATGTAAATATCGGCAAGGAAGAAAAACATACACTAAAATTTAAAAATACAGATGAGAATAAGTTAAAATTAATAAAAAATGAGGTAGATTTAACGAAAAAAACAAAACATACATGTATATTAAAAAGACCCAGAAATGATGAACCTAATTATTTATCATTAAAAATAAAATGTACACAAGGAAATAAGAAACGAAAAAAAGCAACCAAATTTGCTAAGAAAAAGGGATAGTAGCACTTGACTTGATTCAGTGGTAGAATTGTTGTCCAACAAGAACAAAAAATCTGGATATAATTGTCAGTATTATTCCGCATGTGACACAGGAATTTTAAATGGAAAAATATTCTATTGTGTGTGATAAATACAAGGAGCAAAAAATATAAATCAAATTAATAATGACAATAAGAAGGGCTATGAGCCAAAACAATTTGATTTTATAAAACAATGGGACTATTTACATATAAACGTTTCAACACCGATCGAGTCATTATCAATGTTAAATAAAAATTAAAAAGACCAGTAAATCTTAAGAGTAGTACTGTATAATTACTATTGTCATTACTAATTTTATTATTGTTGAGCAATATAAATTAAATTCTAAAACATAACTCACATAATATTAGAAATAAGAAATTTGTATCGCTTTGAAAATCTATAACAATCACAATCAGTTTTCCAATCGTCTAAGGTGATCAAGTGTAATCATATTTGTCTTATTTCCTATTAAAAAATTGTCAACAAACTATGTATTTCACACTTAACTTCACAAATAAATTTTTATATTTGTAGCTGAGGTTTTTTTTTCAAACATTGAAATTTAGTTAACTCTCCAGTTGAGTGCGGAAAATAAATTCTGTATAAGAAGAAAAATAGAACAAAAAATATTATGTACAGTAATAAAAATATATTTTATTATGATTACATTATTTATACAAATTAATCCTACTTTTTTCATTATCAAAATTTACTTGTACTAATAAATAGAATTGTATTTATTAATGTAAGTAATATAACTCGATTAAAAAATTTCTATCCATAAATTATAATAAAAATATAGTAATCTTCCATTTTTACACATATAAATTATACATAATATGAGATTAAGAGCATATAAATTTTATATTGTATGTATGAAAATAAATTCAAATTAGTCTTCTTGGTAATAATTTTAATAACATAATAATTAGATATTAAATAAATGATAAAATTCATATTTAATATCTATATTTTATATAGACTTCTATATAGTGTTTTCAAAAATTTTGCAAAAGTTGGAGATGAGTTTTTATCATAAACTAGTAAAATATATCCTAAGCATAGTAATGTTTCTCACACAGGTAAACTTGATTTCACAGATGATTTAAATATTCTTGTAAAGAATTTCAGACCAGTTGTACCTCCTGGTATATGACTTATTAAAAAAGCCAATGTAGCTATCAACTGTAAGATAGCACATAATACTGTCAAAGGAGTCGATTGCAAATGCAGAGCAAAGTAAAGTGTGCCTGTTAATGTTGCAAAGTACAATATGGTAAAGTACTTCTTCTCAGTTAGGAATAATGATCTCATATAACTTGATCCCCATAAAAAACAGAAGCTGGAAGAAATCTTTTATTAGAAATATGATATATTCTTCTCATATATTTTCATCTATACATCATATTACTTTATAAATATGTATATATGTACCTCATTAGAAAGAAGAGACTTCCTAAGGAATAAAGTAGAGCAAATTTTCTTGCTTTAAGTAATAAAACAGGAATATAAATTGCTGATAGACAAAAGCATAACAATCCCATTAGAAAACATACAGCAAAGGATATGAGTCTTTGTGTTCTCGTCTAGCAAAAAAATTTTTTTTTATAAAAAAACAATATTCGAAATTATTGATATAAATTTTATTCAACAAGAATTATAGAATAAAGTCCTTAAATCTATTTAATTTTTATTTACGTATTTATACTTTTAAATATATTGATTAAAGACGGATTTTTTATAACATGGGCGGTTTTTAACAAATTTACATTAACAAAAGTTGATTGAATTTGATTTCACAATTTCTTTATAGAAATACAAAAATTCTTCAACAGAAACTTGAAAAATATCAAATACACAATACCACGTACGCAAACAGTTGCAATACTATTATTTACTTGACAAGTTAATCGTCAGATTAAATGCATTTAGAGACAACGCTTCAAATTTTAAATGATTAAGTCACGTAGCATGCCTTACTGCTTTGTATTAACATTTTTTAAGTTAATCAGAATTTTAATTCAGTCAACATCAGTATCCGTCGAGTCATTAAGGTTATGAGACAATGCCGTACCATGGTAGGACAACATTCTCTCTGCGATCTTTGAAACCATCCTGTATTCTCTAGGTTCTCCTCCGTCTTGTTGAGATTTTTTTCGAATAATTTCGATACTGCTGTGAAAGGAGGTTCCATTACTTTTTTCCATAGAAAAGGGACTCGGACTGCACGTTCCTCATCTTTGATATTGCGGAGAAAATCTTTAATCTCCTCGTACTCGGCGTGATGGGCGTAATCGGCCATTTTGACATCGGATTCATCCTGATGCCATTGATATGTAAACAATAAACGTTACCAATTGTGAGACAAACCGCTTTTATCGACAATAAATAAATGTTTAATAAACCAACTACTTTATCGACTACAGGGACTTTTATCGATCGCATAAAACCTAATATATTGGGTGTGTTGCCATAAGAAATTGACCAATCATAGTTGAATGCGAGAAAAATTGACTCTGATTGGTCAGATGTAGGAAAACTGAAAGTATGTAAAAAATATTTTTCCAGATTTTTTTACTCTTCCCGATTGTTAAAAAATTTGTTAAAAAGTTTATCGTTAAATAAACAATGAAAAACGAAATCTTTTCGGAACGTTAATATATTTTTCCCGTAAACTAGAACATTTTTAGCGTGAATTAAAAAAAAACGAAGTCAGCTAGCATAAAACGTTAATATATTTTTCCCGTAAACTAGAACATTTTTAGCGTGAATTAAAAAAAAAAACGAAGTCAGCTAGCATTATTAGCAACAGAGAGATATGAATCTTTGCAGAATAATTAAGTAGTTTAATTTTTTTTAATTGTTTATATCTCGAAGAATTTTGCAATAAAAAAGATTCCTTTGACACAAAATTTTATCTTCCAGAGCACTGTGTGCAAAATTGAAAAAAATTCTGAGAGATGATTTATCTGCTTCACGCGGAATAGCCCATATATATATATTCAAGTTAGAAAGTTATAGATATATGTATAATTATTTACAGTACAGCTTAATATAAATTTGATGCGAGACATAGATAACTATTATTCCTCACGCGTGAATAAAATACCACAATGGGTTTTCAAACTTACATTTATTTAAACAAATCAACATTGACCTCATATTTACGGATTGTATACTGTATTTGTTGCACAGAGGATGCACCTTTCTATACGCGAGATCTACGCATCTCGCGACGCATCGTATCGTTTGACAAATCATTACGGTCGTGGATAGAGGGCGGACGGACTAGAAACAAGTCTCACGTTATCACAATGTAATATCGCGTTAGAGAGCATTACTTATAATAATCGTAATAAATAATGTCTAATAATAATAATGTCGTTCTCGTGTGAAGAAGAGGGATGAATATATACTTAATAGGCGCAAACGTAACAAATATAGCGCGGGAACTCAGACACGACAAATCGAATCACACGCGAAATACAGTACATACGCTACGGAATATCGTCAATAATCTCAGGTTCCGCTTTATCCGTCATATATAATTTTTTTTCTTGTGTCTTTTACCGCTAAATACGTAACTGCTCACGGCCGCTTGATCTCTCGATTATACGATACATAGGATGAGACTGCTAATTATTCAACATGAAGATCTCTAAACTTATTCTCACATGCGCCGCGAAACGAATTCACCCTGGGAGGGATTGAGATGCCTGTCAATTGTCAATTGGTATTGCATATGCTTAATCGCGAAACTCCGTATATGTAAGCTCAAGGGAAAGTACAAACGAGCGCTAAAGTACCGTGTGTGGTGAACCATTTGTTCGTTTCAATTTAACTTGTGAAGATATAATACTCGTTAGTATAATTCTGTCGTAACGAACCTCCGAGGTTCACGAGATATTCCTTCAAAAATAGCTTTCGGGACGAGAGAGGAAAAAAAAAAAGAAACGATTTGCCAAATCTAATCCTTTATTATTCTCCTTTGCTACTTGTCAAAGTAGAAAGCAAAAGAATGAGGCATTTGCGAAATCTTTCCTCTCGTTCGCCACATTTTCTTTATGTATACACGGATTTACGCGACTAAGCATATGTATGCGAGTATGCGTGCGCTTGTATACATTATCATTCTCTCTCTCTCTCTCTCTCTCTCTCTCTCTCTCTGTCTCTCTTCATACGTATAAGTATGTACGTCTCCTCGTGGACATAAATTCGTGTGTATTTTCATTAACTATATACTTTGGCTTGTCCTCACACTTCACTGCGCACCTCCGCCTTCTGCTTTAACGCTAATGGCAGCACGGATACAAGTTTGTTTTTATACTGTAATAGCGTCCTCTCAGCGCATACACGTGCCCTATTCATTCTGCTTTATTATTCGAACGAACGCGAGTCCGCGTCGTGCATATACATATACGTACATTCGTAAATGTGTATACATACATATGCATACACGGCCCGTCCACTGACAGCCGTGCGCGCGAATGGCGGTATAGGCGTCCCTATTCGGCTGATAGTGAGTACGCGACGTAATCTCGGTTTTTTTTTTTTTTTTTCCTTTTAATGCTATGTATAATATCGTACAGTACGTAATGGCGCCGTAATAAACTGCTATGTGTACGCACTACGAGAGGGGAGAAAACTATATATATATATATAT
>NW_017276910.1:583177-584536 GCF_001594065.2 Cyphomyrmex costatus
CTATATATATATATATATTTATATATATTTATATTTTATATATATATTTTTTATATATGTATACGTGTGTAATTCGTGGAGAAACGAATCGCTATGTAGCGTATAATGCGTGTACGTATGTACGTGTACAATACAAGCGGCGACCACGCGGCGCGATCGCGCGACGCGACGTTCCGGCCGTCTTCGACGACGTTAACACTCGTCCTCTCGCGATATGAAAACGTCCTGTCCATCGTCGTGGATCAGGAATCCTCGCGAGGATTCGCGGCGGAATCGCGGAATGACCTGCGCGTTCGTTCGAATGCATCGCGCTCCTTTTTCCCTCGTCATTCCGTGCGTTTCCCGTTTTGAGACGAGAGCTATGACTAGATTATATCAGATTTGTTTCGCGAAACGTACGAGTAATCACTGCGAATTATCATAATTACGATCAATTCTTTAAAATAAAAATTTAATACTAGAAGTAGCGATTAATTACTTATTTTTGAAATAAGTAATTTCTAGTATTAAATTGACCAGTATAGATACAAAGTTTGATTTCTATCAGTATTAAAGTTTTATCGTCGAAATTATGGCGTAACTGTTGCAATAATTCTCGCTACTTTTATCCTATGGGTCTTCTACAATTAGCCATTACCTAAACTTTAAGTCTCAATCTGGAAGAAACTAACCAATCACAGTCGAATGTAAGAAGAATAATTGACTACGATCAATCAATATTTCTTACGGCTTAAGACTTCGAGCTTAAGTAATAGCTCATTATAGAAAGTTCATTAAACATCCCTTTGTTTCGCCTTTGGAAGAAACGCACGGAATGCATCCAATCTGCTGACGATTACGCTCGATCTCGTGACGTTCAGAAGGTGAGATGCGAACAGAGTACAAGAGTAAACGAACGTAACGACCCCTGCTCGCCGCGGATACTTCGCTACGAGTACTCGGATTAACTTCTATCGTATCGCTAGTCGTAATATCACTAATCGCTCATCGATCGCGTTCCCGAGGACAATTACGGACGATCGATGAGAGGGGAACGAAAGGGGAGCGTGTGTCGAGAGGGTGCATTAAGAGAGAGAGAAACAGAGAGAGAGAGAGAGAGAGAATGGCAAAGTACTTAGACAAAAGGTACCGCGAAATTACCGGGTGAGCGTTCACGCGGCGCTAATTATACGCGAAGCTATCCTAAAAAAATTATGCGCTAAACGATGGCCGTTCGCGTGACACGAGATCGGACGTGTTCGCCAATAGGAGGAAAATAAGGGGCTGGCGTCTAATCAGCGTCGTCGCTCGAGCGCACTCGGGTGTAACTAATGCGCCCCTAATGTGCGCGGGTGGAGGGGGGGGGGGGGGGGGGGGGTG
>NW_017276910.1:584550-637621 GCF_001594065.2 Cyphomyrmex costatus
GGGGAGGAGGGGGGTAGCCTCTCCGTTAACGGTATCTGCTCGTGGATGACGGTATCCAATAAGTGAGAAATCCCCTATGCTACACACTGCAGTTAATATCAGCCGCGCAGAACACCGAGCCGTATCGTTCACGAGACACGCGCACGATATACAATGGAAAAAAAATCACGAGATGCGCAAGAGAGAGGGTTGGAGAGAAACTTGCGCGAAACACGTGTCGAAGGCGGGAACAAACGAAAAACGTCCTTCGCGCGCGAGCGCGAAACTGAAGTGAGTACAGCGCGCGGCGAGTGGTAACACAAGCGGTAAAACGAGACACGGCGTTGTTCAATCGAAAACAAACTACACCGAGGACGAAGGGAGAAACGATCCAAGTACGCGCGCAGCCGATCGTCCCCCCACGGACACACCCTGTCTGTTTTCTCCCTACATAGCACACTTTATCCGAAGGACGTCCTGAGAATGTCCTTCGGAACGTCTCCTGAACATCTAGAACGTCCCTTGGAACGTCTATACTCGTATGAGTCCTCCTTACTCTTTAAAATGTTTACAGTAAATCTCACTCTGAAGAGTGAAATCTCACTCTCAAAGATTGAATTGAGTCACTCTCTCTCTTTCAAGACTCACTCAATTTTCACTCCTTACAGTAAGGATTCCACTCCAAAGAGTTTAGAGCTTTTTTTTTTCATCTCTTAGCATCCCGTATTCACGCGACTGTCCACAGACGTTTCGAGTCGTTTCGACCCCTTAATTAATATTGCACGTACCGGCACACGGGGAGGGGGCTACGTACCCGGCGACGTTTTTCTTTTTTTTTTTTTTAACTTTATGTCACGACCGCCAGACCGTCGCCCGAAACAACGAACGAAATCGACCGTCGCGAATCTGGATCCAAGCATGCTACTCGCGCAATCGTATAGATTGCGGAGTCGCGGTTGCTACGATCCAACGATCTCGCACGTCGACATGTGTATAATGTATAAAAAGAAAGAAACAAATATAAACGAATAACAAAGAGTCGTATCTCATCGAGTCTCGATTGTAGTTCTCGATCGAACGGATCCTCGCGGGGATCCGCACTTGCCCCTGGAACGAGGCCAATCCTTTGATCACGATGCGCTCGAACCGCATCTCCATGATCTTCTCCTGTCTCCTTCCCATCCATTTTCCTCTACCTCCTCTCCTTCTTACATACTTGTCGCTCAAAAAAAAAAAGCGAACGTTACAAATATTATATATAATTACGTGTTGTACACGCACGGAGTACGTGCATATACAAACTATATACTTAACGTGATTTATTCGCGCGCGTCCGCGATCGAGGCGGATCGCTCGATTCACGTCGGGGACGCACCTGTGTATACATCTTTCATGATCCGCAGCGCGCGGAGGATCACTCTCTCCGCGAATCAACTAGTCACGCTTACACTATAGAGATTCATGTCATTATTATTCCCTAGTCGATACTTTAATCGTTTTTAATTATTACGTTACTAATTACGGTACAGAACTAGCAATCAACGCCCTACGGTGAACCATCTCGTATACGCCCGCCGGGCGGCAACCGGCTCTCTTTTTCGTCCGCCCGCCCTCACACAGAGTGTTCGCGGATTTCTTGCCGGATGTCCGCAACCGGTCGCGCGCAACCCTACATCTCGTCTTGAGCTGAGAACATTCAGGCGCCGCGCCCTGGAGGAGAAATACCTCCGTTTCCCTGCGAGCGCGACGCGAAACGCACATGTATATATTACTCTATTTAAAATAATAATAGTCAGTCCTTGACCCCTCGCCTCGATTTCCGCCCGTCCCAACTCGCATCTCCTGTGGAAACGACCGTCGAATGCCGAAAATGAATTCGAAGTTATTTCGTTTTTCTTCCTTTCTTCTTCTTCTTCTTCTTTTTTTTTTTTTGGTATTTTCCATTGTAGTCTTCGTGTAGGCCAACGAAGTTTTCGGCACCCATACGAATGCGATCGCGTTAGAATCTTCCTTCCCGTCTCGTTCGACCTCGTTAATCTTCATCACGACTAGCTGTGCCCTGCCGTCTCGTCTTTTAGGTGGTTTCGAAGATTATCTCTTCATGAGGCCCTTGCGAGGATAACCGAGCCGCTGTCTGTCGCGGGACGCCCTCTCTCTCCGAGTAACTGTTTGAACCCCAATTTTAACATCATTTTAGTCTGAGACTTCGTACTTTTATTCAGTAACTCTTTATAAAATTGTAGTAATGGATATATTAGAAAATAATAATTCCTGTACACGATCTCCATTTATATATCTTGCTGTATTTTTTTTTTTTTTTTTTTTGAGCTGCTTGTAATAAGCGGGTCGATTATAAATTAAGGAAGCCAGTACCCAGGTTCACTGCCGATGACACCTAACCCCGACGGTTTATGGATCGTTAAGGGATCGTTATACCGTCGTAACGTACTCACGCAGCTCAGGAGATTCCGCCTTCAACCAAGGATCGTCGTACTTGGACACTTCCTCGCTGCGAGTTCTTCCAGGCGGTTTGGGACGCTCGCGAGGATGCATGCGCGGTCCCTCTTCGCTCAACGATCTCTTCGTTGCATCTATGTGCTTCGGCACCTCCAGCAGGGCCTTGGTTCTGGTCAACTGGGGCCTTTGTCGTTTAGTCTCCTCACTAGCAGCACGTATTATTACCGTCGGTGGGGGCGGCCCGGCCTGGGGCAGTCTGTCCTCCAGAGGACTGGTAGCGGGGAGGGGTGTTTTCACTCTGATCGCACCCTTTCGCCTAAGCCGGGACTTGCCGGGCTTGCGTGCCGGTGAGTATTCCGGCGAGTAATCCGGCTGCACGATACTCTTCCGCTTAGCGGTGGGCGTGGTAGGCTCCCTTGGCGACCAGATCGGCGTCGACAGGTCATCCGGCGTGGTCGCCTTTTTCGGCGGTGTCTTCTCCGGCGACTCGTCTCTCCAGCCGCCTTGGTATAGCGGGAATGGCGCGACCTGATTGAGGATCTTCCACCGGAACTCCTCGTCGTCGCTCTTGCTGGGTGTCGCTGGTTCCGGCGGCGGACAGTGCGTAGGCGTGACATTGTGAAAGGGTGACCATTTCTTGTCGTCCTCGATTACCTCGACTGGGATTTCGCCCGGTGATTCGTCGTACGGCGTCCACTTGATATCGCTAATGTGCTTCTGCTCGCGCTTTCTTATCCCAATTGTCGGCAACGGCGACGAGTCCTCATACGGTGCCCACTTGGTGCTGGTGATACTGATCTCTGGTGAAATCAGACGTCGCACAATTCTGTTCTCCAGTTTGTTTACTTGTCGTGGATCCGGCTCTGGCGACATGCTCCTGCGTATGCTGTACTTGGGCCGTTCCCGTAGACTCTTGCTCTTCGTCTCGTCCTGGCTCCTGTACCACTTCGGCGCCTTTTTCTCGGCGGGCAGAGAGACGTGTGGCTTCATGGCCCATCTTGCTCGTATCGGCTTCTTGCTCTCCACCGGGCTGATGACCTTCTCCTTCTCCTTTTCTTTATCCTTGTCTTTATCTCTTTGCGAGAAGCCCCATCTCCGCGAACTTTCGCTTCTCACTTGAGCGGAGCGTTCCAGTTTGGGTCGATCTCTGGCCTTTCCTCTGGCGGCTCTTGGATCCTCGCTGACTTGCCTCTTCACCTCTGGCTTCTCCCATGGCACGGCCGGCTCCTCGGGCGTCAGCGACTTCGAGTAGTACAATTTTTTCTCCTCCTTCTTCATAATCGGCTTTTCTGGTTCCTTCTGTTCCGGTTTCACTTCCACTGGTGACGCGGGTGGTGGTGTCTTCACCTTGGGACAGGTACATCTGGGCTTCGGATTCGGCATCACGTCCGGCACCTGCAACCATCTGGCCTCCCTCGCGAATCTGGTGTCGTCGCTGCTGTGCTTCCTTAGGTCGTGCATCGGTGTCAGCAGTTTTTCTGGCCTGATCGACCACTTGTCCGTCTCTGCACTGTGATGCTTTCTGAGATCGCCGCGATGTACACCTTCCGGTTTCTTCTTTCCCGGAGTTAAACTGTGGCAGCTGCACTTGGTCTTTCTGGCAAGATCCAAGTCCGTAGTCGAGGTATGAAGCTCCCAGCGAAACTCTGTACCCTCGCTGGTGCGCCTTCTTAGATCCCAGATCGCCTCGTCGGGCGACAAAAAGCTGCTGGTACTCCATGTTACCTCGGTGCTGCGTATCCTCAGGAAACTGGCGCGTTCTCTACGAGTGTCAGCCTGGCCACAGGTACAGAGCTTTGTCGGTGTTCTTTGCGACTCCAGCGGTGCCGGTTCGATGGCGTCCAAGTCCTCGATCATCCATGAGATCTCCTCGCGACGCCGTCGGCCGCACGACGGGCAAAATATGTCGTCGTCGCGACTAGACCGCGGCTGCGGGCGGGGCAACGTCGGAGTCGAAGTCGAGGTCGATGCGGTGGGGTCAAGCTGCGAGAGCGGCTCCACGTCGTCGTGACGGCCATCGTCAGAGCGTCGTGACGTCGCAGCCGTGCCTGGCGATGCGCACCAGCAGGTGTGTGTAGCTCCGTCAAGCTGCCTTGGTGGGTACCGCGACTCCGGAGACGACGAGGCTCCGTTCGAGGCCACTGCCAGACAGACTTCCGCGTTCGCTGGAACCGCAGGCCTGTTCAAAATTGCAGATTAGAATTAGACTCGATGTGATTTTAATAATTTCATTTTGTCGCGCGATTTTTCTTGAACAATTCTTTGAGGAGGATATAAGAGGAAAATTATTAATCATCTCTTATCAAATAAATTATATTTTTGATTTTAATATATAAAGACATATTTTAAAGTTTCTTTTATTGATTTATATATGTTTCAAACACAAAAATTATACAATAGTATAAGTAATTTACAAATTAGCAGAATCAAATAATTATATGAAATTCTTAAAGTGGAAATTTTATATTATTCCTTTATTTCAAAAATAACACAAAAAGTGATTTTCAAGTTATTACTACGAATGAGTTAAGTAAATATTAAAAGTGATCTAACTTAATTTCGTAAAAAATCATCATACTCGTTATGATATGACTAAAGAAAAAAAGATTTTTTTTAAGTTTTGAAATAAAAATGACATTTAATTATATTAAAAATATATTCTTTTTGCTGCAACATTATTTGATTAGACAATAATTTTCCGTCAAGTTAAAAAATAGTCTTTCCTCTTTTCTGGGAATCTTGTTTTATTTAATTGTCACCTTTGGAACAAGAAACTCTATCATTGTGCTAATAAAATTAAGTAACAAGATACAGAATGTACGTGATTTTCAAAGTATTTATTATAAAGTTTTAACAATAGAACGTACTTTCAGCTCGCTGAAGATCTCTGTGAAGAAACCGGGCTCGCTGTTAATTCGCAACATTTCGGAGCTAAGTCGGTTGACGATCAGGAGACATCGGTCCCAGAACTTGTCCTTGCTGTCCTCGACGAGGAATGGCTTCAGCGGGTAACTAATCTCGTTACCCATGTAACTGTAGCTCAGGTAAAGACACGTCAATACCGTCGCTTGGAGCTCCTTCTCAGACGCCTCATCTCCATCGACAAGCTCTTTCACCAGCATATACACGAACACTACGTTGGCAGGGTTTATGAAGGGCACGTCCTGATAAACAAAAAAATATAAATATGTAATTAAAATTTTACATATTTTATTTAATAATGCATATTAGTCTAATTTATAAAATAAATGAAACATGTTCGTTTTGTACAAATAATTATATACTAATGGTATTTGAATTGTCCAGAAATATTTTACTTTTTAAATTTAATTTTTTAAGTAAAACTTATACATCCATAAACGTAATTACGTAAAATAATATGATTCATATCTAAAGTACATCACTTTGTAACATAATTATCAGCGGTGTATCTCAGATAACAATGAACGATAAAAATAAAGTTCGTGACGACTTGCAATTATGAAACTGGAGATTTTTTTTTTAATAATGTGTTCATTAGATATTTCTCTAAGGTTGCATTTTAATGTTGCCCACACTGACATAATTTTGAGACAAGTTGAGTGAACTTAACTCTCTCAATATATAATCGCATCGTTGATATTATATCATCGTTAATATGTAAACTATGTTTTTACGTATGGCACTAATTACATAGTGGTTTGCTGTGTTGTATAATGTTGCATTTGTGTTGAATATTTCCCTATAGACTTTAGAGAGACACACGTGTGTTGTACACGCGTGTCAGTATAAATACGTATAGGCATATATATCGAACGCCAGCGCTTTGGATACAAATATAGTCACATAGATGTTAATTAGTGCGGATACACATATAAGGAGAATATATCGTATAAATAGAGAATCTATTTATACTTAATAAGACCTCCGTTAGCCATGAAACATAAAAGAAAATGTGCAATTAAGTACATCTATGTATACAACCATATTATTTTTGTACGCACACATACACGCGCGCGCGCACGCACACGCATACCTATGTATGTGTATGTATTGTCTTTGTACACATACACGTATACATACATGAATACGCAAGTCAATAAAAATTTATAAAATTTTGTACAATAAAAGTGAAATGATTTTTCTTATACCATTGTTATATTAAAAGTAAAGAAATATCTACACGTATTTTCTTAAGTTAACAGAGTTATTCCAAACCACACATCTTGCTTGATATAAAGGAAAACATGTACGCGTTAATAGAGAGAGAGAGAGAGAGAATATTAAACAAATATTATATATTGCAATTAATTAATAAAAATATATCAAATTTTATGTAATATACTAAATCATTATCAAATTTATCCAACTATGCATCAATTAATTTCATAAATTAATGAATACCTACAATTAATAAACAGTTTGTTTATTTCATTTATTAAATACGTTACATTAAATATGAATACAATATAAACGAATCCAATATTAATTAAGTTTGAAGAGGTAGATACATTCATTTGATCTGGTTTTTAAATACAATTTGAAATACTAGCTTGACTTATATTATTGTAAATAAATAATATTACCGTCAATTTATAAACAGAAGTATATTATACGTATTATTTGACAACACAATGTGATAATATTATGTAAATATAATTATATATTGTACGTATTATATTAAAATAATTTAATTTTAATTTGTTAACAAAATTAACTAATTATTCATTATACGACAAATAGTACTTATACATATAACGAACTGTTCTCATTTAAGAGAAAAGTATGTGTACGATATGTACAATATTATATGTCTCAAGGGAGAACCTGATGTGCACGCATCAGTTCGCAGCGTGCACGCCAAGACGGAGCGAGTCGTGTTAACGCGCATGGATGCATCGGCTCATGGTGCAGGAGGAGCGTAGGTGCATCGATTCGTAAGAGGTGGTGCACGGCGTGGTGCGATGCGGCCGTCGCACATGTGGGTGCATTAAGCGCGGTGAGGCCACATCGGTGACCCGGGGAGGATCGATGCCCTCGATACGTTTTCCCCGCGCGATCGGCAACCTGCTGCTGTTTTTATTGTTCGCGCCGCATAGTCGGCCGCCTCGTTCCTCGTTAGCCGCGTCTCTCGGCTTAATGCACATTACGCCGCGCGCACTCACGTTTGCAATTTGCTCACACGCCAGGATGCGCGTCCCCCTCTGCCGCCGTACGACGCTGGCAGGGCCGACGACACTTCTCGGCGACGGCGACACGCCCTCGTGCCACCGCCGGAGGATAATCGGAGCAGTGCACCTTGTACAATGCAGTGGAAAGGAAAAGGGAGATGCGCACGCGGCCTCGCATAAATGTATCAGGGATTCTTTCGATCCTCCTGCGAAAACCTGAGTGCCTGACGAACCGCTAATCTAATCAGACAGCTACTGCTTTAACGTATAGACGAAATTGTTTGCAGCGTACAACTCTCCGTTTCACAAATTCACTCTATCACTTTATACAACACATTACAGTTCGAGTCGATTTACTGTTTTTAAATTTTTATATATATAGTTCAGCGATTATATTTAAAAAAAGGACAGATTTAAATAGACTAAACATGAATAATAATGATGCAAATAATAATAATAATATAAAGTGAATAATAGATTATGAAATCGCGATTCGCGTTATTACTATTATTGCAACAAATATTTCATGAATCGCACCAGCTAATAATTACCTAGAATAAATTTTTTAACACTAAAAATACTAGTGTTTCTTACTAAAAGGAACAAGTAAATATTTTACTACGAAATTAAAATTTTGATAAAAAGATTCTAATATTTTATCAGTATAAAAAACATAATTATTGAAAAAGCAAAAATTTCAGAATCCTATCTTTTATACAAAAAATATATGATATTAATCTGAAAAATAATGGTCAATAATGACCGTTCGATACTTCTAATGTCAAATTACAATCAATTAATTGCAAGTATAACCGCTTCGTTTAATGCATTCGAGTTTACTTTAATTGTCACAGCAAATTTTTCCTTTTTTAGCACCTAGCACTTAATTGTTTTAAATATTTAAGATCTCCTGAAAATCTTCAATGTATAAAAAGACTGTACTTTTGTAGTTAAGATAGGTGACGTGTTTTAGCGAATGAATTATTGATGGTATTGCGAATAGATTGCGTGATGCTATCGAGAAAAATTATTCATAGACAGTACCTATCGACGAAGATACGTTTTATGTCTACAACTTGTGACATAAAACACGTTGCGCGAGTGAAAAAGTATTATTCATAAAATTATATAGCGAGTTATTTGCATCTTTTATTTAAAAACAATCAGTTTACTTCAAAATTTTTTTATTTCCAGCCACTTGAATCGTTTTCTTAAATTCAATTTTCTCAATATAAAATCCTTTTTTATTGTGAAAACATCAAGAGTGAAAACATTAAGAAGTGAAAGAAAAATATGAAAAATTGTGAAAAAAATGTAGAACAATTTTTCATAATGTTTTTGCGTTTATCATTATTATTTCCTAAAGAGTAGACTGTTTAAAGCTTTCGCTGTCGCATGCACGATTCATTAGGGTTTCCACGTGCTTCCGCTGACTCGTGAAGAGGCAACCCTCTCGATCAGGTACAACATCGCTCAAGAGTCTCGAGAGCCGCAGGCCGCGATGCAGAATTAGGGGTGCCAATATACCCGGCGAGTATACATATATCTCCTCTACGTCGGTCGATATTCACCGCAGGGGTGAGCGGCCTGCTCTACTACCATAGAACTCCGCGCGTTATTCGAGTCGTCTTTGCGTAGACCTAAACCTTTTAATTAAATTTCCAAGACTACGAATATATGTATAACTAGGGTTCACCGGATAACGCGCGAGTGCAGTACTTGGACCAATTAGCGACATAGTCGGCATGCACACGAAACACCCTCAACCGCAACGACAATCTGACGCTTAGTCGGCTCAGGGATGTCCCAGATGGAACTTTGCAAGGACCCGAATCCACGTGAATTACAATTAACCCCTGAGCTATGCATTTGTGTAATTAAATTATGCAAATTTACGGAACATACGTTGCGAGCGCAATATCCGTATGCTGCCAACCGATATCCGATTTTGGTTGATTCTAATTTTCGATGTCAACAGTCGCATAAAAGTCAACCAACCGATTCTTAATTGTATCGTCTCAATTGCCTCTTCCGATCATCGGGGTGCTTCCCGAAGATAATTAATTAGGTGCCATGTGACATGTGATGTATGACACACGTGCTGCGCGCGAGGAACGTGACAGGAACGGAATTTTCAATCTCAGCCATGTACGGTTTCCTTTTAATCAGATTTTCAGCAACGCGACAGCCGGATTTGATCTTGTTTCATATCCAGACGAAACCGATTGGTGAATAGAATCATCTATGAACGCAGTTTACAAGAGATAGTTTGTTCGCGTGCTTTGACGTCTCGATGAAATAAAATGATAGTGACGTATATAGAGACGTAGATATTCAATCAATATTTCATTTAAGCTTATTGTTGAAATAACTTATTACGGTAAATGCGATTGAACGTACACTGCGTATCGGATATCACAAGAAGTTGCTCTTGCAGGATATATTTGTTTTACAAATTGTTAAAAACAAATTTTGTTTATAATGTTTTCTCGATAAATGACTTTTTATCATCAATATACTATCATTAAAAGACTTATATTAAATATTTAAAAAAATTGATAATATTATATATTACGAAGTAAATAATATTTTTTTGTGACTAATATTAGTAGCGATTGAATAAGTCCATGCATAGATCTACATATATATTTTCTCCCTCCCCCCCGCCCACACACACACATATTAACATTCAATTTTATTATAAAATACACTAATCGTATAAGCTGTCATATCTATCTCCTTATATATGATACACGGTCACGCTTCGTGGTTATCTTTATACACGTGCACATCGCAGCGTGGTTTGTAGACACACGCTCAGAGTGTACTCTCAGGATGAACCGCATACACATATATTACACTTGAGAAATTAGATTTAAGCACGCGCAAGATCGATTTGTAGTTTGCCGATGCACTTCAATATTTCGGAACGTTCAGAGCGTTGAGTAAAGATAAATAGCGTTTCGTTCTATAAAAAGAACACACAAAATAGAATTTCTTTGTTCTGTGTTTATCATGGTCGTTTAAATATTAAAATATTTTGTCCATGGATACATGCTTGTCTGTATTTACATTGATAAAATGTTTTGATAAAACTAATAAAAGAGCCAAAAATGACATTTCGGTCAGCACAAACAAAATTTCTGATTCTAATAATCAAAATGCTGTTTTTGTTGGATCGGTTTTGTTGGTTTAATTGGAATATTTTTCACAATTTAATTTATATAGATAAGAAAGGTTATGTATTTTTTTCATTATTTTGCTTCATATTATACATTCGTTTCATAAAAATGAAAATGTGCTACAATTAGAATTTTATTGTATTACGTCTGAATATATTACAATATTTCCTTCATGTCTGTTCAATGTGCTTTTATATATTTAAATTTATATATTACGTATGCATATATCTCCATTACCTCGTTTTTTATTACGTGTCGGATATAAAAATTTATTATGGATCATTAAAGAAGATGTATTAACATGCGTTAAAAAATTATGTAGGGTGTGTGATCGCCCTACTTCCGTTAAATGTGTTGCAAATCGTAAGTAATTAGATATTATTAATCCTGTCAGTCATTAATGTGTTCAAATTTAATAAAACTATAAAAATGGGAAAAGGCCGGAGTGTATGACCTGGTTTTAAAAAGCCAATAGAAAATCTATTATTATAAGATTGCTGCTTTAATATGCACCTTGCTATTAAATATTCGTGGTTCTAATAAAAACTTAATATACATCATAATTACTTTTCAGATATTTTCATTCTCATTAACGTCAATTTGCGAGCATTGCACCGAAAAATCAGTTATCTGAATAATTTTTTTACGTTCAATTTTACAGCTTTAGGGCGATACACTCTATATAGAGTGTATAGAGAGATACACTCTTCACTAGGAGTTGACGTCCGAGAAGAGAAAGAATCTCCCCTTCGTAATTAAAATTGAGGGGTGAACGTCCCTCTTATAAATACTCGCATTTTTTCACATATCCCTGTGGGGTGATTTCACGACGTTAACGTCGCTCTTGTGCAACATTTGCGGTGCACGTGACCCTTCATCCCTTACGCGATTTTCCCTTGATATGGCATTGCTGCATTTCTCTTTCCCCACAGTGCTTTCCCATATCTTGTCAACCGAATCCACATTAGCTCAATGTTGCGAATTTGCTACAATATAAGATAGATGGTTTAGAAGTTCATCAACTTTAGCCTTTCCACGTTCTCATAATGCGTAGCAATATTTATTTTGTATTTGTGAGTAGGTTGTCGCAATATCAATAATGCAAAAAAAAAGTTCATCTTTATATCAACCTAATAATAATAATAATATTTAAATAAAAAATAAAAATATATTGTAAATTACGTCAAAACAGTTTATTAAATTCACTTTAAGAATTTAATTATCTAGAGCTCTTTTTTAGTAGGCTCCTAAAAAGAAATTATTGAAATTATTTATCTTAAAATTAGCAAAAATCAATTAATATAATAAATATAATTATTTAAATAATTATAAATTAATATAAATTAAATTATATAATTAGAACTAAAGTATGAATATAAATTGACGCCACAAATACATTATATTAATTAAGTTTTACAGAATTATGAAGAGAAATATTTTTTGCATTAACAGTATAATATATAATTTATTTTGAAGAGGATTATAGTAAGAAAATGTTGGCTTAATATATTTTATTGCTAAAAATAGAATATGTATTGCATCTTAAAGAAATCATGCCATGGTACAATATATATGTATATCTTCTATACTTCTGTTTGATATAATCTTTTTATACAAGAAAAAGTTAAGATATTTCAACATCGGTCAATGCTCTTAAGTACTTAAGATCAAAATAAATAAGCTTATTTTGGGGGTGAACTCTGAAGTATATAGCCAAAAGAATGGTAGTTAAGAGATTTAAGGGATGGAAATCGGTCTGTTTTGATAGCTGTTATTACAGGACATGAATTGATAACAAAAACCGCGCATGTATAATATTTACCTACACGAGCTTTCAAGGATTAAATACATATACATTTGGACGCACAAATAGCTTACTCTCTTTCCTATATCTACAAATATAACTCCCCTGTACATTTGCGTTGCATTGTATTCACGGAAATGTCCGGTGTATTGATTTTTACACGTACGAATTCACACATATATCTACAGGATTAATAGTATTCCAAGAAAACAAATGACTAAATATCTTCTCTGTTAGAAATTTTTTCGTAGAAAATTGCTTGTAAATTATCAGATTTTTTTTATACAATTAATTTTTTACTTTTACTAGCAGCAAAAGGTAAAACATAAATAAAATAAAATAAAACGTTTTCTATGTTTTATTATAAACGTTTATAATAATGAAATGTAATAACAAATTTACATTATTTATATTATTTTATGTAAAAAGAAACAATATATTCGAATAAATTAAAAAATACTTAATCCAAATATATTTTTTATTAGTGATACAATCATGACACTGTTTCTGGTTTTAGCATGCATGAGTTTTACATAACAGTTGATATTTAATTAAATGTAGGAAAAGTACATATTTCAATAATTAATAGTACGTTAAAATATTAAAATTGTTTTGTAAATTTTGACTATTAGGTGTAGAAAATAAATAATTATTTCATTATTTTTTAAATACACAACATTTGATTGATAATTCACAAAAAAGTATTCTAACAGTACTGAAATTGTCAGAACAAAAGTAAAACGTTTTTATCATTTTAGCACTTACATTAGTTGATTAAATAAATAAAAACCAATGTGTTTTTAATTTGATTGATAATATAATAATTAATAAAATATGTATATTTTTACAGTTATAAATATTTCGCTGATCATTTTATTATATAAAAACAATTAATTTGATCAATTCGATAATATCGAAGTCTTTACGGACTCTCTGCACACATTCTGCTAATCATTTTGTTATAGAAAAGTACTTCATCGTCCAGAAAAAAACTTGAAGAATGAACCTAGGTCAACACAGAGAGATATGTTCTTGATAAGAACTTGTGCACGCAATCAGACGGGTAACAAGAAAAAGACAGCCTAGATCGTTAGCGAGCTGTTTTCTAGGCGAGGTGATAATGCGGACTCTTTCATTGGATGCAAGTTGGCTGAGTGTTACCTCGCTCTCGTCCTACCTGTGATTCTACGTGCGAATTTATCGACATGAGAAATCGATGTCGATGGACGTAAGGACGTTGCTAGGGAGCGTGTCTACGCAAAGGCACTTTATGGACTATCTTCGACGCCTCCCTACAAAATTGAAGCACGCGAATGTCGCAATATGTCGCAAATTGTCATAAATGACAAAATACGCCGCATGAATTCTTGGAAATGATCACAGAGTGAATTTGTAACGTGAATAATGTTTACATTTCGTTTATTCTATACGAAGTAGAGTGTAGACTATAAACTGTTAAGATTTTATGGAAATGAAAGAAATAGAAAGACACATTCTTTTCTTTTTATTCTAATATTGTACTAACTACATACATTAAAAAAATACATTAGATTAATTACTAAATATCTTAAGGATGTACAGTTTCTCCAAAAAGCGATTGTAATTCAAAATTTATACTCTCTATATAAACATGAATTTCATATACATATAAAATAGTTCAATAAGATCACTATTTAAAAACAGAATTTTATAGTTTAAATAAAAATCTTTTCATTTTATCTTAACTATATATTAAAAAATATTTATTTCTTATTAAAATAATTTTTATCTAGATTTGAAATCACTGATAAAGTTTTTGTATTATTTTCAAATACAGTATAGGAAAATCTGTATTTTGTTCCAAATCTTCCATTTTGTTAAAAAATAATTATAATATTTTTAAAAATAAGACAAGTACAAATATATTAGCTGTTATATGTGGAAATTTGAAATATGTGCAAATTTGTTAACAAATATATTTCGTACAGATACAAAGATTCAACTTGAAATACAAGACCGAATGCACAAAATTATTATAATTCATTGTGCTTGTCCGAACATCAGTGAGTTTAATTATAACAAGATATTCTTCAAAGATACCTTAGCTCAAGGATAAACGTGTCGGTTGATGCCGACAATGCGCAATTGTTCGCAACAATTGGGACGTCACTCACGATGATAAAAAAGTCCACCCACGGGAACGGAGAATCGCCGTCGCAACGAACTGGAATTATTACCGGCGCACTTCGCGTACTATTTTCCATGAAACTTCACGAGCACTGCGGTTTGCTGAAGGTTGCACGATACGCTAATCGATAATGACTTTCGTCATAAAACGAGTAAAAAATTGTTGCTGATGTGATCGACAGATAACTGACCATTTCGTGCACACCGACACACTGTAGCGATGCAGCCGCGTTTTGAGCAATCCGTATCGTGGTAACACATCAGTTATTTTTTCATGTATTTATTTTTGTTACTTCACATGACCGAACCGGTCACTTTTACGTCAACTGCAGACGTCAACTCTTTTACGATGTGAATAAAAAGGTTAAATCACTCTTTCCACTAAAGTGATTGCATTAAAGTATAACAGGCGTTCGCTAGAAATGTTTGGCCTGTATTTATTATTAAAAAAACATCCAATAATATACTATGGAAAGAGTTTTTTCATGCTTCTAAAAAGTTTTGTCTTTTACTATACATACACGTGTGTGTATACGTATTCCTTTTGTAGCAACAAATTTAATTAAAGTAACTTATAAAACAATTTTAAAAGTGTTATTTATCAAATTAAAAAAATTTCGAAACTTTAAGTTTGTAATGCTTGTCGAGAAAAATTTGGCTTCTGTGGTGAAAACTAATGTAGTGTGCAGATGATACAATACATAAAGACAAAGGCACAAAGTGGATAAACAACGCAGATTTTTGCATTGTATTATTAATAGTTCTATAGTATTTTTAAGTCAGCGGCCATCTACGTCAGTTGACTATCGGACTGAAATATTTTTAGTTTGATCGATAGCTTCTACGAGCGGAGAAGGCGAGTCTTGTAGGGGCCGTGCAATTTGCATAGGTCGTAATCGCGCACGATAGTCCCATTAACATAAATGTTGAATTCATAATCGAATGAAAAACCAGCGCCGACTGAAATCACGAGCAAATATTTTCGATTATGATTCATTTCTTAGAGAAAAAGAGATATGATTCTTTTGTTGGAAGCAATAAAACTCACGATAGCGAAATTGTAAGTAAAAAGTATAATAAAAAAAAGAAAAATTTTTGCTAAAAAAAAACTTATAATTAGTATAATAGTTTACGTAATTTGGAAAATACATTCAAAAATCCTTTCGAGAAAGAAACGAATTTTAGAGAGAGTTAATTTTTTATTTAAATATAAAAATAGCGAGCAATTTTCTAAAAAAAAAATTAAATAAAAATCGTTTTAGAAAAAGTAGATTACGTTACAAAACCTCATTTTCCAAGGAAAAACATTTTATTTAGCACGACGGTGTACAATTTAAAAATAAAAAACAAAGAGAGTTCAAAATATCTGTTCTAAACCTTTGCATCTTTTTCCTCCATTAAAATAATTTTTAGGAAAAAGTGTATTATAATTTAGCATGTCAAAAAAAAAATCGTATGACTCACAATCATGTAATAAGAAAATATACAATCAAAATGCTACATTGCAATTCACTATCCTCTCTTATTGCGATGCAAATTTAAGTCGACTCCCGCTACAGCTTATCCAAATGGAAACTCTTAGCTCTGTCTCGTGAAAAGTTCGCCTAATTCCCTTTCTAACATATTGCATGCCCTAGATGACTCTTATTACGAGTATTCCCGTGGGACTGTTCATATCCCGGAGAATTCAGTACGAGCGAGGCTCTCTCCTCCGTGACGCGTGTGGGGGGGACTATCACACCCCACTTATAATAATAGTCTCTTCAGGGAGACAAAACCTTTTAATGCGTTAAAGACAAATATTCTTTAATTAGATCACAGTTGCATTTCGGAATATTTCAATAACAGTGACCAAGTTAAATAAAATAGCAATTTGTTTAAAAAAAAGCAACTACTCATATTTCGTTACAAGCTAATACAGTATTAGTTATTGAGCTTTATATAGGTTTTTTTTTAGATATTTATATGTATATTCATTGTTCGACGACCAACTGCATCGATTTTGTAACTTGCATATATCGATGTTAATCATAGCAGTTCAATCAGCAAGAGTTAATTACCTTGTGCTGTCGGTGTCTTAATTATCCAATTACAACGATAGCGAAATAACCGCGGGAGTAATATATTAATTAACGTTGAACCAGTGCCCGCAATAATTATATTATCGGCGAGTATATTTTGAAGCACGTTAACTACCTAGCATATGAACATGTTTATTACTAAGCAAGTATCAGAGATGTGTTTGGGAGTATTACATTACCATTTAGGTGATTTTTAAAACATTTATACTAGTGCGTTCATATTTTTCTTTCCTTCTTCTTCTTTCCATTAAAAATTATTCATAAATAAAACGTTTAACTCGTTAAATGAAAATGTCCAAGAATAAAATATTTCTCCAATACAATGTTTGCATTTAAATACGTAATACGTATTTAAATGCAAATGTTCGTTCATTTGTAATTAAAATAATTTTCAAAAGCCAAAGATTTCTGCCAATAATGTTTTGTAAATATGGCAAACTCACCTGCCAGCCTTGTAGCAGGAGATTTCTGTCAACAGTTCTGAGCCACATGACAGCGTCGCCGGCTTGGAAGTCCCTTAAACGGGTGCATTTCTTGTGCAGGAAGACGCCGAGGCACTTGAGCAATTCCGAAGTGGAGGCCTGGATAACAGTTTTTCTTGGTCCAGGGGGCAGGGGTTTCTGCACCAATTTCTCACACGTCGGATTGTGCGTGGTGTGATTGTTATTTGACGCCGGTGGTTTTGTCTAATTAAAACCACAAAAAGATGAACTCTTAATAAATAATTTTCACAATATATAATCAACATAATAACACACATTCTTATAAATCTTATATTTTTAACAATATTTCACATTAAATATATATTATTTGAACACATAATTTATTGAATATTGTAACTTTTTATAATAATTGCATATAAATTTAACCAATATAATGTGATAATTTTTTGCTAGTTTCATTTAGCATTTCTTACAAAAAAAAGACGATACTAACAATAAGTTAATAAAGGAAATAAAATAGATTATAATAAAATGTTTATACATTTTACATTTTGCTGATATTAAACGAAAAATTTATAAATTGTAAAAATCAATGGTATAACATTAAAAATAAACCGAAAGTTTAAAGCAGCGTCATATCTTTAAACAGAAAGATCAAAAATTTATAAAGAAACTCGTGCTATACGAAAGAAGACATCAAAACGATCGATATGCTTTCGATCGTGTCTGGGGGGTCAAAGCACGTTGTATATTTCATTCCTTACACTGCAAATCTCCCCTTCGTTAGAGGTCTCTAGACTTCTCTAGACACAACAAGCAGTGAAATATAGGTACTAATTATATATTTTTCTTGTTATTCTATTTTTTATATATAATATTAATAAATAAATCTTAAATTATTATCTAAAAATTATTGCGTTATTACATTATATAATATAATAAATAATGTACGATGTATTGTTGCGTAATTTCATAGAACTCTTCAGTAAAAAAATTGTATTTATAATAAATATATACAATAGTTTTTAATTTAAATAAGCAATTTTTATTTTAAACGTGTGCAATTAAGTTTAATTTAAATTAAGAAATTAATTTAGAAATGAACTTTTTTTTTATGTAAAATAGTATAATATATTAGTATTTGTAATCATTTAATACTATCGATATAAGCAAAAAATCAACACATATTTCTAAACAAACTTTTGCTGTATAGCTTTGATATTATTTGATCGAATTTGCATCGTATTTTAATACAAAATTAGTATGCAATTTGTTAAAGTATGCTTTAACATTATACATTTGGATTAATTCAGATCCACATGATAGCACGATTGTCACTTGCGAATTTTTTTGCTCAGGATGGCTCAAACGTGAATTGAAATGTACAGGTTTCTTAATCATTGTTTCTTTTGACACATCGATTCTTTGCGTTATTATATTTGTGACTACTCCAAATTCCCTATTATTTGTGTTTAATGAAATATGCTTGTTTTTTAATGATTTATTTTATATGATTTTTGTATATAAACTTTATCTATTAAATGTGCTAATTTATCAATTTTCGAAATAGAATTACAAGAAGTATCTATCGAAGAGAAGGACGAAGAGAAGGACGAAGAGAAAGAATAAACGTTTTCCGCTCTATGAGTACTCACCTGCGGCGTCTGTATATTTTTGTTCTTATCAACGATAGGTATATTATCGAGCGGCTGCCTGAAGGCGAGGTTCTTGTTCTTGTTATCAAGCTTCTTTTTGTTATTGTTGGTTGTACTGAATCGCTTCCACGACAAAGCATTTATAAATAGTGAATGCTTCTTCAAGTTCTTCTCTAGGGCGTTTTTCTCTGAGATAATTCTCGCGTTGTCGTTGTTGTTTAGATTAATGTTATTGTTCTGTAACGAGTTATTGTTGGTCGGTGGATGATTCGTAGGTGGCGCCGGCGCCACCGTGGCAACGCTGCTCTTGTTCTCGCGATTCTTTGCATTGTTCAGCTGCTCGTAATTAAAATTATTTAACGTGAAGTCAGCAGGATGTTGATGTCCCGTTGGCGGATAAACCGACCCCCGACGATCTCGTGGACTAAACGACAGCACGGTCCCCATGGTGGTGCTGACGCTACGTTCCAGATGTTGCGGTTGTGGTTGAGGTTGTTGCTGTTGCGGTTGAGGTTGTTGCTGTTGCGGCTGACTTGGCTGTGCTTGCTCCCTGCCGCTCTGTGTCGGATGGGTTGGATTCTGACTTGGCTGGCGACTCACGTTTGGATGAGAAGCTTCTCGTCCTGGGCTCGTCGGATGGCCGGGATTTTGTGTCGGCTGGCCAGCGGGATTCTGGTCTTGGTCAGCGGGACTCGGGTGGCCCGGGTTACCCGGATTGTGGCCGGGATTACCGGGGTTATGACCCGGGTTGTGGCCGGGATTACCCGGGTTGTGGCCCGGGTTGTGGCCGGGATTACCCGGGTTGTGGCCCGGGTTGTGGCCCGGATTGTCCGGGTTATGGCCCGGATTACCCGGGTTGTGACCGGAATCGGCCGGATTGTGGCCGGGATTACCTGGATTATGAGTTTGGTGACCGGGGTTGTGGCCGGGATTACCCGGATTGTTGGGCGAATGATCCGGGTTGTGATGCCCGGGATTTTGGGACTGGTGCCCCGGATTGTGGGTCGGGTGACCCGGATTATCGTGATGTTGAGACGTAGCGGGCGGCGGTCTCGGCGGACTCGGTGTAACACGCTGCGGCGGGGGTGCTCGAGGAACCGAGGTCTCCCTCGAGGGTCCCGTCAGCGGGGTCGCATCCCCTGGCTCAATGGCCTCCTCCACGACGGGACCCACCACCTCACTCAACCGACCTCCCAGCCTGCTGATTTCTACCTTCGACTTGAAGGACACTACTTTTTCTTCCTCCCGCGACGTTGAGTCGCTTCGATTTACTTCCTGTTTCTCTGCCAAAGTGTTTCTTTTCTTATTACACTATGCAAAATTTTGCGTAATCTCCTGGACGGGAGAGCGTCACAGATAATACAACGGTCGTTTACGATGATCGATCGAAAGAAGGAGAGAGGACGAAACTTATTCAAGAAATATATACACGAATAATCTAACCCTTTCACTTAATGTAGGTCTGCAGTCTCTGTAGCTTCCGTATCGTAAAAGATGTCACGCGGCAAGATGTCGTCGATGCGCGCAAAAGATGTCGGCCGTCGCGCAAAATGGCGAGCGATCGATGCTTTACCGCCCTCCGCCTCTCGGAAGGTGGATGGGTCAAGTGAACGAAAACACTGGATCGACACACCGAAACACTCTATTCGATACTTTGACTCTTGTCCTTTGCGTGTCGTCTGCTCGCTTGTATAAACAGCTAAATGCCGACGTTTTCTCAACCTATACTTTTGGAGCACTGTCAACGCACATTTAAAGCACCTTTTCGAACGCAATTCACGATTCGAAAGTACCGCTCTTCCTTGAAATTCGGTACTTTACTCGTTAATCTTTGACTATTGATAAATCACAAACAATCGATAATTCTCCTTCTGCTTCTCCTTGACGCCAACCACTTCCCGATTTATTTCGTATGCTTCTTCGAATTTGAATTCAGCGCAACGTTTTGCTGCGACTTTCGAACGATATCTCGAAGCTGTACTCGTACAATCTCCCCCGAGTGGACTCGCGATGGCTTTCGCGGCGAACTTTGCGAACGATGCAAACAACAACACAACGCGCACACGCTTCTTCAGGAACGTTGCGAGAACGACTGATTACTCCGTCGGCAGGCGAACTATTTCTCGCGTGGCGAGTTTCGTTGGTAGTCTGCTACGCTCGTCCTCGGCGACGTCGACGTCGCCGCCGTCGTCCTCGTCGTCGTCGGTCGGCCGTGCGTCCACCACCTACGTCTACGGCCAACCAAGACGTAGCACGCCCCGTTACTGTTATCGGTGCGCGCGCAATGGTTCGATAAACGCGGAACGTCGATGGTCGGGGGTGGAAACGAACGGAGAATGCCCGCAAAAGAGAAAGAGAGGGTGAATCAGCGAGAGCGAGATGGAGCATGGAAGGGTGCGCTAAGAGCGGTTGAGGGCGAGATGGAAAAGAGCGTCGGAGACGTAGAAAGAGCGAAAGGGACGGAAGGACGCGAGACGGATGGAGCATAAGGGAGGGTGGCGGTCGTGATCGAGAAGGGGGAGAAGGAAGGGTAGTTCGCGTGTATCATGGCACGACTGTGTGTATACGCCCGAACTTTTCTCCGACATAACTCACCTTGGGGAAGCCCGCAGGGGAGACCAAGTCGCGACCGCTGTCTTGAGTAGACCGCGGAAATGCTGGCACTGCGCTACTATTGTTAGATACTTTTCACGAGGGTCTCACGACCGACGTAAACGTAGGTCGAGATTTTCTACAGAGAAAGAGAGAGAGAGAGAGAGCACGCAAGAAAATGAATGAAAGCGGAACGCGCGTAGTGCACGGTGTAAATAAGCACGGCCCCCGGACCACGAGTAAATATTAGAACTCGCTGAAGCTCGAGTGTGCACAGAACGAAATGAATATCCTTTCCGTAAAGCCGCATGAGGATAAACAGTAATAGAGCATTCGGAAGTGAGAGGGATCGCCAAGACGATGCTTCGTACTAAGAAAATTTCGATTGGACTGCAGTCTTGTAAAGATTTTCTCAGGATTGGGAAGTAACTCGTTACTTGTAACGAGGTTACAATTAGAATTACTATTTTTCATTAACTTTCTTCTCATCTATAACTATAACTAACTGATAATTAGTTATATTCTTTAGTAACTAATAACTAATTTAATAGTTATTTTATATATTTCAAATTTATTTATCAATTTAGGATGCGGTCCACTTGACGCTACAAATGCTTTGAAGCATTTGATTGATCAATCAAAAGAAAAAAAGGAGGGTACCTAAAAATAGCTAAAACTCCCAGCAGAGCCTAAAAAATGAATTTCATAGTGTTTTTTGGTATATATGGAAGAGAGAAAAATAACATTTATGATACTGAGAAGTACTTTAAAGATAAATTGTTAATAGCAATAAAATATTGTATTGTATACTACATACATATTTTGCATGACATTATTTGTTTCAGTTTTCTTTATTTTTCTACAATTAGACCGGTGTATATTTTAATAACAATATTTAAATTTTAACCATCAGTTGGACACTTTAGATAATGCTAATGTCGGTGATAGCTGTAACTTTCAAGCCTTCTAATTTGAAAAGTGCCTAATATTTTTTATCAACATAGTAACATTAATAGTAATTTACATTACTATGTTAAGTTGACCTCTCGACATAATATTTAATGGTTTTCAAATCAGAACAAAAATACAATATATTTTGAAATATTAAAGTTAGGTAAAATTATGAAATTTTATTTAGAAATTGTGGGAGGTATTTTTTGTATAGATATCCATGCCACAAAATATCTTAACAAAACTATACACATAACTGTACTATTTACATATTTAAAAAAATTGAAACAAATGTTATCTTCTATCTTTGTTTAGTTAGAAGGAATTTGTGGATTATCTATTAGATAATCAGCGACTATCAATATTTGAATTTCAATTGAGAAAAATTGAATAAAGAATAACCCAGATAACATCATGTAAAAAATCGAGATAAAATGTTTTAAAAACATCATTATGACATCTTTAGGACATCTTGTCTCTAAGATGGTTTATGTTCCGATTTTGGATATGCGTACTGTTTACAAAGTGATAAATCTATTTATCTCTAGATATTGTAATTAATTTTAATTATTTGTTTCTTTTATAATAATAATATAATATAAAAAAGAGTGGCTTGTAAGAAATATAATTTTTAGATAGAGATGTTAAAATATGAAATTGATCAACGTTTAAATATATCTTACACAAACCGTGAGAGAAGCGCAAGATAAAAGCCGCATTATCAACTGCATGGAATTCGATAAAATGCAGTAAATTTCCTGTAATAAGTCAATAATAATACACGCAGACAATACTTGTCAGTTTTATTTTTCAAGCACATAATTAAATTTGCACTTGTGCTCCGTGTAGGTATACATTTGAATTAAAAGCAAGATAATTGAAAAATTAAAAATAAAATTTAATATAAAAATGCTTCGAGGTCACTTCAGCGGTTTTGTGTAAAAATATGTAAATACCAGTATAAAATCTGTCCTCGATAAACTATTTATAATGTATTGGAATACATAACGTACGCGAGAAAGTTTGTCCGTTACCGATGTATTGTTTAAAAGTGCAAGTTTTATTCATATCATTAGATGTATTTTATTACATCATTTTAGAAATAGAAAATAATCTTTCAAGTTGAACAATTTTTCTCTGTATAAATATATTTTAGTAATATATTTTAGAGATATTCACTTACAACTCGCGGATCATCCATTTTATGCTGTATTCAACAGATCGCTATAAATTTTATCGCGTCTGACAGTTTAGATAAGTGAAGACCGAATAATGCATCCTCATACAGTTAGGGCAATGCAGGTCGCGCCCCGGGGGGTGGAAATTTCACGTAACCTGCTTTTTCTTGGGAGCTGGAACAAGGTCAGCACAGCGCAGCTCCGAAGGGCGATGAAATGGGTGGGCAAAGCGGGTGGGCAGGTGGAAACGCGCACGTGTGCATAGGCTTGAGGACACCACTAGTGAACACACAACTCGGACGTGTTGTACGCGTCGACAGGCGACTTTGCCGCGCAGCGAGGCAGCGTGTAATAATATCGCATTGTGTGTCGCGCTCGTGGATATCCGACATCGAGACTGTTGAGGAAGGTCGCATCCTCTGTCGTTTCCCGTTTGCCGCGTGGATAAGCATAAATCGGAAATTAATTCTTTTCTTTCTACATCACGAGTTAGCATTGAAACGAGTTTTCTTTTTTTAACCCTTTTCAATTTATATGAACAATTTTATTGTATGTGTATTTCCGAGATATATTTTATTTCGTTAAATAATATTTTGTAAACTTAATTTCTTATAAAATCTGTAATATATATCAATAAATCAATGCTTGACGACGCGATTAGTCGTTGCTATTAGTATTAACATACAAAAGCGACCGATAAAAACACTAATCAACAGAAGGACCGTTAGTGTTTTGTCTTCGCGTACTTTCGAAGTTTCGACCTCGAAAGTATACAAGTACGCATTCTAGCGATATCATTTAAAAATCTAAGTAAAAAACAATGGATTAAACGCTCTGAAAGCGCTTCGCCGAAATAAAATCTACCAAAATCTTGAACAAAATCAATAATTCTTTCTCTTTATTTTTGTTTCAAAAATATTGTACTTACGTGGTATACTTAAATATTAAAAATTAATTGTTAGTTATTTTAGTGTTAATTAGATATCTTCGAAATACAATTTAATAAAATTTCGCAAGTATAATAGTCAAAATGGCAGTTATGCAGAAATTAAATTGACGTTTTAATTCTTACAGAAACGTGTGTGCTTTCTCAATTTAGTGGCGATCAATAGCGAGGATTCATTATAAAGGTCCATTTCTCTATCTCTGACCGCTGAAGAAGATGGCGTAATTGGATGTTGATTTATTAAAAGATGAATTTTTGGACGTATGAGGGGATTGCAAGCTGCGAGAGTATATCGATTTGTTATTAGATTTAAAAGTGTCCGAGACGTAAAAATTGCGATACAGAATTATTCAGAAATAGAATGATTATTATTAATAAAAGTATTCAGACTTAATCGAGTGTCATGTTTTCTATGATGTATCTGTACCTAGTTTTGCATTTAGTCGTATTTGTATAAAAATATGTTCAATATTTAACTGGTAATTGAATTTTTTTTATGTCTCCGCAGCTTGAATAATAAAAAAGTTATTTAAAGATTCATATCATACACTCGCATACTTTATCGAATTTAAACATCTTTGGAAATGTAATTCAGTTCGCATGTATTTAATTAATTTGCACCGTGTAAACATAGCTCGGGTACTGGAATATTACGATATCTGTCATGGATATTGAAATACGCGAAATGTTTCGTATATTAAATTCCAAGAATCAGAAATCAGCATTGTACACGTTAAGAATTTTGCGGGCTGCATATAAAACTGCATTAACCTGAAACATAGAAAAGGTATGAACAGCACAGAAAGAGATAAAAAAGTACCTTCTTCTTTCAGAAAAATAGATTTCTTTAGGAAAAAGAGATCGCCGGGATCTCTCGGCTTTAAGGGATTTCCCAAGTCACATGACCCGAAATGGGGATCCTCGGCGATATTCCATTCCTGAACTGTCGGAACGATGATTTCAGGTTGCATATATCCCATTAACATCAAAGCAGGATTTTGGATTTAATATGCGATGTTGATCCTAACATATGTAAAACAGTGATTCCGATTAAATAGAAGAAGAATTTATCTTCTATAGAATAAGTTAATTTTAAATAGAACAAAAAATAAAAATCATACATCATAAAGAATATAGTAAAAAAAATAATTTTACTACAATATTTTTATATAAATTATATAAATAGAATTTGATTAATTAATCAAAAATTAAATTGTGTTTCTTTTCAAAGTTGTCGAAATACACTTTCTCGAGAATTGTTTCAGTTTTATATTACACAGTAGTAAAATTTGCATATAATCAGACACGCTACAATCGATTGAACAAGCAAAACGTACATTAGCTCGCACTTTCTGGAAAAATATATGCATTTCCAATCAACCAATATTAGGTATATACGTAACATATTAAGTTTCATTACTTCAAATAGTTTAAATACAAAAAATTCATACTGATATGGTGGAACAAAAACAAAATTTCATTTATAAAACGTGTGTCAAATCGCTTCAACGCGTTTCAGTATCATGAAAGACTCTTCGAAAAGGATTTGTAAATCTCTTCGTATCTTATTGATGATATTCATAAGGAATATCTAAATATTCAATGTGTGTCAGCAACAGAATTTGTTTTTCGGTTACGGATTTTATAAAAATCTTTTAGAACATGATATGGCTGAGTAGACAAAACTAAAAACACTCAATAGAGTTTCAAATGACCTACTTGTATTTACCTTACTCCTTGCAATTTTTTTTAATAATTAATCGACCGTGCGGCGGCGATCTTGTTACCCCTCCTTCGTCGAGGTGTCCAGACGCACTGTGAAAAAGGTACGTAACGTGTAAAATCGGCGGCGGGCGTCGCTCTGGAGCGGATAATGGAGCGTGACGAACCTCTGATTGCCGTTCTGAAGAGAGAACGCTCGCCATTGGATGCTGATAAAAAAGCAGCAGGTATCAACCGGCAGCGGCGGCCGTTACAAAAGCAATCTAAAAATATAATGTTCACTCGCGTCGCGTTGGCGTAAAATAGCGGCTCGTTCACGCGGTGTGTCCATCGATGTGACCCCGATATGTAGTCGCGATGTTCGTCGACTCTGAAAAAAAGAGCACATCGCCTTTTGTTGTCTACGATAAAGTGGCAATAAGCAACGTGAGACATTCGACGAGAGTAAGATACTATTCTGAAAAACTGAGTGTGTGTGATAAATACGCAACATGTAAGAACGTTTCAATATCGTCGAAATGTGAAGTAAAATAAATATAGAGAATACATAAAATATGTATATTTCTTTTTATTATTTTATTGCACACATTTATTATCACTACATAAATTATAAATCTTGTACAAATTAAAATTATTTAATAAATGTAAATTGAATTTTGAATTTTCAATAATTTTATCTCTGTAAAATATAAATCTCTGTCTTTTATTCTTCAAAATTATTGCAATGTGGTCTTTTAATCTTTCGAGAATATTGTAAATCATATATATACAGCTGGTATAAAATTTATTATCTCAATTATTTTTTATTTTCTGAGCTTGAAAAAAGCTATATAGGTTCTTCTTATAAGACATTAACAAGATGGAGATCTTTGCAGGTATGAATAATGAACAAAGTATTATGTTTGCGTAGTATTACGATAGTGAGAAGTATAAGTGGGTGGTGAAACACTCAGAGCGTGAAGTGTTTCCTTTTGAATTATCAGCCCTAGAGAGTCAACTGAGCTGTGAAAGATAATGGAAGTTCTGCCTGTTTTAGATATTCGTTTGCGAAGCATTTTTGTCTTCGATACTAAATTCGCGCGACACATGCAATTTTCTCAGCAAATCTTCTTGCAAAAATATTCTTACAAAGAAGTTCTTTCTCATTAAAACAGAAAAGAGAAACAATATAAAGAGATATAAGAAACATTAAAAAAAAATCTTTTCCTTGATCATCTTTCTAGAAAAAAATAAATATTATCTTTAGGTTAACATAATTAATAAATGTTGTAAATTGTTTATATAATAATAATATAATACACACACATAGAGTAAAGTAATCAATTATTACTTTAATTTAGTAATTATTATATATTATAAACAGATGCTTTCATGGACATTTAAAGTTGACAAAGCGACATTACATCTGACAAGTGATGACGTGGATAGAGGCTACAGACGGTATACGAAGGACATCATCCCCTTTAGAAGGGTTGCAGACAGACAAACCCTCCAGGTTCCCTTTTCCCCCACCTATTCGTCGCCCCATCGCCATAGCAACCCCTTGCATTCAGCAGCTAGGTTAACCAACCGATCTACCCCTCGATCGTGCCGTCTTGCTTCTCGTCGCTGGAATATCTTTGCGCGGAACACAGCTTCCACTCTTTTCCACGCATTTTAATTCTGGTCGTAGCCCAAGCCTTAAGAATTCAATAGTAAATTGGTGTGAAAGTTCCATCAAATGTTCTACAATAAGGTCAAAATACTTTTTCTTTAACGTTTCTAGAAAATTGTCTATAATCGCTTGACAAACTGTTGTCGATCGGTATTCAAGCCTTTTAAAATTTTCAAGTAGAAATTGTAGAAGACTGTTAATGTTCAGTGAAAATACCTCGAGATATTTCATTAATGTTATGGACGCAACAGTCGAGTCAAACGATTTAAATGAATTCACAAGCAAATATAAACAACTTTAATAAATTCTATAATAATAAGGTTTTAAAAAACGATTTTATTCAATAATATGTTTGTTGATATCTTTCAAAAGTATATACATATATTGCGTACAATAAAAGATTAATTTTTACTTGTGTAATTAAACATTTCGTTGTATTTCCTGCTGAAGATAGTAAAAAGTTCTTGTTTTCAAAAAGTTTTTACCGTTTTTGTAAATGTCTCAAGACATTAAAATCCGCATACAATTGAGCTATTTCTTCGACAGAAAAGAAAGCACAATTTCTAGAAAAAAAAACTTCCCCGCACAATGGAATAAATTGTAGTATTAACTCATTGTAGTAGTCGCGGTTCGTAAACTCGTCAGACAGTTCAACGGGCCGAATGATCACCTCAGTTGTTTCCGAAATTATTCGTACTTTTTTCATTGTCTCGACTGTGTCGAATTCGGTGCATCACGAAGGAGAGAATTTGCTCGCGACCGACAGTTTTGTCGTTTAGATTCACGAGATCTCGTCCATTTATTGTCAGTAATGTACGTCATAGTCGAGTCGCTTGGTCTTCTACTAGGAGAAACTTGAATAAAAACTCGATTGAAAATCCGGTGAGTCATACAAGTCTTTGTCTTGTGTTGGGGAAAAGAAGCGCCGTTTTCCTTTATAAGAGAATGAAAATATTTCCGATATTCTGCACGTTCGCGGTTTTAATCGCCGGTCAGGATACGAAAACCGTAGTGTTCCCACCTACTTCCGGAAATGGCTCGTCTTTGGGGATGGAAAATAAAATTGAGCCGGTGCTTCAATCGGATATGACGCGAGCAATTCTTGCGACCCTCGCACCGCCACCGCCGTCGCCGCAGCCGCAGCCGATGCTGCCCTCAGATTACTTTTTCCCTGGTAAAGATTTTTCTATTTTAGTTACTCTAAGAGAAAGAGACGGCGTCGTTTGATCATTTATCCTTTGTGCGCGACTATAATCAAGCTCAATGCGTCGCGCTTCGGTCGTCACATTAACATCTCAAAGCCGAGAAATCATTTTTGAAATTGAAATGTGTCGCTTAAACTACTCGAGAGAAAAAACATAATGTATTTAAAGCACACAATTTGTTTGTAATTTCTTGCAAAATAGAGCTTATTTCAAAAGAGCCAATTTTATATGATATTTATTGTCAGTAGTATGAAAAATTATGTAATTAATCATGCGAATAATTAAATACTACATATCTAATAACAAAATATTAATTAAAAAATTTGAATATAATTATATATATACAATATATATACACATATACATAAAAATAAATAATAATTTATATTTATATACTTAAATATAATATTTAAAATAAATTGTGAGTATATATAATATGTATATATAATTTTTAAACTTTTAACAATTAATTTTTATGTATTACTTATATGTATAAGCAATGACTATAAAAGTTCTTCAAAAAATATTTAATAATATTGAGACACAATAATAATATAGATATGAATATACATAAAGGCTTAAATTGTTTTAATCACAGTGCTTCATTTATATAATATATATTATCAATATCTTTCAAAAAAATTTTTAGTGCCTCAACGAGCGTTTCTGCATCATAGAAGTGAAAACATACCATATGGATACGAGTATCCCAATGTTGCATATCCAGTAGCACACTCAATAGAGCACTCCGTTGGACCGTCATCGAAACAGCTTGTAATAGTCAGTTTCATTGGTCTTTTGCTGCTTTTGGCGATTATACAGAATACGCTTAGCGCTGTTAAGCGGAAAGATGCGATAATGGATCTATTATCGTCCAGGCAAAAGCGGGACGTTTACGTTACACATGATTTTCATTCTGTGGTACGTAATTTGTGATGTCGTGTTAAAGGAATCCTTTCATTCAAAAATTTCTAAAATTCCGTCATCTTTAAATGCAATTAATAAATTATACAAAACTTTCTTTTCAATAAGTTTCTAAATTTAAATTTGAATTTCTTTTCCAATATTTTTTATCTTATTGAATTTATTAATTGTGTTCAGAGAAGAAAATTCTTTTAGTTTAAAGATTTAGAAAGTTACAAGTTAAATTTCAAGTTTTTATCATTCATCTCAATTCAACCGCGAATATAGCGAGGCAAGTTTGTTGAAAACTTGAAAGCTTACTTACCGTGATGAAACATTTCGTTTCTGTTGGCTGAACAAAATTGCTAGAATAAATCATGAATACTAGACTTCGTAGTAAAAATTTTTGTGTTCAGGAGAGTAGATTAAGACTTTCCACGAACTTTTAGACCCCAGAAGAGGAAGAGATTCTTAATAGTGATGCCAGAGTACGCTGCATACAGAGGACGATTTGTCTTGAAAATCGCAAGCTCTTTAGAGATTTGGGCGCACCGGGTAAAATGCTGGCAAAGTACTTGACGTAGGTTTTGTTATTATTTTTATCATGGTGACTAGCACTAGAAATTTAATAAAAGTTCAGAAATAATAAAAATAATATTTAAAAAATGGAAAATTTTTACATTTTAGTTATATGATATAATTGCATTCAATAGAAACGTTTGATAAAAGCAGAAGTCTAATAAAATTTGCACATCTGTTTATATAGTATCAGTTCCGTTTGAATCTGAATTCGATTAAACATTAATTTTTAATTTGTGTTAAGAATTAACGCTACGGTTTTTCGCAGAAAAAACATAGAGAAATCGTTCAAGTTATCCTCAGGTTGGGATCGCCTCGTAAGAGATGCAGGTGCAGCAGGAATTCGAGGTGAAAACTGTGATGTACTTTATAGAGATTGCGAAATTCCTATAACAAAGAAGAGACATAAAAACGTCCTCACAAGCATAAAAAATAATAATTTTAATTCGACTCATTAATATTTTAGAAACACTATAAAACATTATTTCTGTTTTTTTGTGAAAAACTGTAAATTAAATTATATGAATATTTGTAAAATTGTATAACATATTTGTTCTTTCAAACAGATCGGAAAATTATTAATATCTTAAAATTAGTATTTGTTTCCAGCAAACAGAAATGTTGATATAAATTAATTAATAATATATATAATATATACTTACTCCTTCCGATACATTGTATTGTCGTATTATTAAAATTACGATAAATAAATAGGTTAGATAAATGAAATAATTGATGATATTGATGACTTTTTAATTACAATATGTTGCGTTGCAGTTTTGTATCTGCTACAAACATCGATATCTAGCTTGAACTATTTTAAATAGCAATTCGCTATTGGAACATATTTCACTTGCACACTCATTCTCTCTCTCTCTCTCTCATTCTCTCTCTTTTTCATCATCGGAAAGAAACTATCAAATATTGTGAACAAAATGGAGACATCAATCGCATCTTCGGCATTTTGTGTGTTTTGGTCTATTTTGTTCTTCTCCTTTTTTCATAAATATTCCATCCTACCAGCTAATTATACATTAATACTCTCAAAATTATCGTAAACATTAAGGCATTACATATTTATTTAAGGTATCTCAATTTTATGTCATCAGTTACATAATACGCTAATTGGCTAATGTGTTATAATACGCGTTCACGCGTGAACTTATACTTAAATAGACATGAGATCGCTCGTTATAATAAACCAGGTGCATTCCAAAATTCTTCTCTAAATGAAGTTTTATTACGAATATCTTCGAAAACGTGAGATAACATGCTACACGGATAAAGCTTGTTTGTTCCAAAAGAAGACAGAAAAAATTCTCATTGGAAGATACCCCGAGTAGATTCTTTCGATCTCCGTTCTTTTAAAATGGATTATAGACGAGAATATTAGTCTTCTACTCTTAGCTCTATAAGCAATTCAGATTGATTCCATCGGAATCCTATGAGCACAAATTCTTTTGTCAGCTCTCGGATGTCTCCTTTAGATATGAGTCTGAATCTCTTATTATTACGATTTTACTGTTTCTTGTTCGGAATCTATTTGAATCAGTAATTTACTTTGGCTCTTTGATTCTATAATATATTCTATAAAGAACTGATTGTGTGAAATTTTGGAATGCAATTCTCAACCCGTCTATTCTGTAAATTTTAACGCATGTGTTACAATTTTCCAAAATAAAAAAAAAACACGTGCCACATAAATGCTCGTGTTTTGTTTAGATATGCATATACTTTATCAATGCCATCAAAAAGATAATAAATTAATAATTTACAAAATTTGTATTTTTCTTTTAATACATGCGTTAAATAATTAATGACATGCACATTGAAGGATATGCGCGACAGGGAACGCATGTCCTACAACTTTTCGTATTTTACTCGCATATTAATGTATAAAATCAATTATATCATGTTAAGCAATAATGTATCTAACGAATTAATTTTTATTACCCTTTTTATATATCTAATCAAAATTTCGTAATCTATAAATCGGATTCAATTCAGCACAATTCTTTTTCCGATTACGTATTTTATAGAAACAGCTTTATAGAAATTAAAATTATGAAAAACTAAAGTTAACTTACACAATAATGGGAAATTTTATATATCCAATCAAAATTTCGTAATCTATAAATCGGATTCAACTTACAACATTTCTTTTTCCGATTACGTATTTTATAGACACAGCTTTATAGAAATTAAAATTATGAAAAACTAAAGTTAACTTACACAATAATAATGAGAAATTTTCAAATAGATTCTATGATAGAATAAAGCGAAGATATTTCATCCATTTCTCATGATACTTTTTATGTTTCTGAGTAGTGTGTATTGAACATTTAAAGGTCGTACTTGTGCTCTCAAGAAGCAATCGTGATTGTGTAAAGAAGTTATAAGCACGTTACTGCAAAAAGATATTTTTGTTGCCGTAAATATTATTTTAAGGTTAAAAATGATAGAATAGCCTCACTTTATCCTATAAAATACAAATAATAATAGAAAGATAAATCTTGTAATCGCCGAGTCTCTTTTGTATTAATTTTACAAATCGTTTATAGTATAAAATTGAATTATTACCTACAACAATATTTCATATTTTTGTCAATTATACGTATTATACCCAGTGTTGCGCTTGGATAATTAAAAATTATCTAGATATAGGATAAGATAAATCACACAAATGTATCTTAGATAAGATAAAAATGACTAATTTTACATTAATTTAGATAAAAGATAAAATAAAAAAAAATTATCTAGATAATTTTTAAGATAATTTTATTTTTAACTATTAGATAGTAAAACAATTTTGGATACAAAAGATACGATTTCATATTTTTATTTTTTAAAAACAAAAGTTGTTCGAACATTTCGTCTGATAAACGATTTCTACGTGCGAATTAATATTTGTTGTCCACAACTAAAGAGGCATTCTATTGGCGCTAATGATGGTAATAATGTATTATACTTAAAAAAATTTAATTAACGTGTGGATACAAATGAAGAATATCTATTTCCTTAGATTTATTTTCTAAATATGAAAGTAACTTCCATATGTCTTTAAATGACTGGCACTAATTTCAGTTTTTCGTCTATAGAATGAAAAATATTTTCATCATTACTACTACTACTGTAAATTAATTTCTTATAATACTCTTATACAATCTTCAATTGAAAAAAATAACATTTCTTTTATCTAAAATAAAATAAAAATATTCTATATTCTTAATAATCTTAGATGAAGATAAGATAAACCCATTTCTTTATCTAGATGATTATCTAGCAGGGTTGGTAAAAAACATGTTTTAAACATGTTTTAAATACTTTAAAACGTGCTTAATCGATGTTTTTAATATGTTTTAAATAAGTTTTTTTTTATAATATGGTTTAAAGCGTACTTGAAGCATTAAAAACATGTTAAAAAAAACATAACGTTATATTCTTTAAAAAAAAAACAATTAGTCTTTGTCAACCCTGTTATCTAGATAATTTTATCGAGATAACGAAAGACACTGATTATACCTCACAAATTCTCATTTTATTTTCATTAAATTCTTACTTTTACTTTTAATATATAGGCCGCTGTTTTAAAAAAAGAAAAGCAAGAGAACATAGGTATGATACATTTGGCGTGATACATTTGTATGTAGGTGATTCGAAACAGTTTTGATAATTAATAATTAATTCTATTACTTTCCGCTTTTTCGTCATAAAGTCCTATTTAGCCATAATAAGTAATAATCATATAATCAATTTTTTTTAATTTTGTGTAGTATTTAATTTATGTAGCATTTATAATATATAGCATTTAATAGCAACTAAATTTAATAAAAAATTTTTTAAATACTAATGTAAGTAAAAAATAAATGTTTCTCAGTTTAAAGATTTACACTCGCACGAAATGCTAGAAATCTGGATTCGACTCCCGCCCAAGATAACAATTTCCGCGATGAGTTCTGTACAGGTTTGTATAATATTAAATTTGAGAAAATTATTAATATTTCAGATGGATTGCATTGAAAGTTGAATGCGTAATGATGCGCAATCATATTTCTGAGATAAATTTAAAGAATAGATATTCTATATGTATGACAGAGAGTTCAAACATCTAACTTCACAGTCAAAAATGGCGCTTTTCGTATTTAAGCGATGTACTCACATAAACAGTTTTATTTCTAATCTTATATTACTGTAAAAAATAAATGTTATTTAATATTTACAAATAACAACGTAAAGTGCGCAATTCAACACACTAGTTATAGAATACAGCTTTATTTAGTTAAGGATAATGTTGCGTAGATAATATTAAGAGTCGTGCACGACGTACCTACATATAAGCGTATAACTCACTCACACATTGCGGCATAAAACAAAGACTCGCGGCATGATTGAGAGCCTGTGATTTCGAAATCTATATCCGTGATCTCACCTTGGTCACGTATTTAAAACATTAGCCGAACATGCGCGCGGTATAGAGGAGATGCTGCGGGATCGACGCCGACGTCTCGTGTGATCTATGGAAAAATAAGAGTCGGGCATTTTCGGGATTCGATAGGTATCGGTTCGGGTAGCTCGCCACCTCGAAGAGCGACGAACGATTCGTATTCGATCTGTATCCATGGTACCGTGAGCCTCGTGTAGACGAGATCTCGAATCTTATCTGTATTCGAATACGAGTTAATTAATCTTCAGTGTGTGAGTGCGTGTACGTATCAACGCAACTAAAGACAATACGCGATACGGGCTAAGTTCTGAAGGTAACGTCCAGGTGTTACCCTAGAGGGGTTGAAGGGCGTCCGCCTTATTTCAATTTCCACCAATAAAGATTAACTTTAATCTTGGTTTAACTTACTGTTTATCTTTTTCTAATTTTTAGAACTAGAAAAAGACGAAGAGTAAATTGAACCGAGATTAAAGTTAATCTGCATTGGTGGAAATGGGCATTAGACGAAAAACCACGGCTCAGGGTGACGATCCCTAGGCGTTGCCGTTGGATATTTGCCTTCAAGGCATTAGTCTGAAGAAGGTTAATGCGTACGAGTTATACGTCATAATTTATAAAACGTCGATTTGATGTGCGTATGTGTATGTGAATTCCTTGTATGGAAATTTGAATAAACTACAGTATTAATAAAGCGAACAGGTAAGTCATAAAATTTGCTGGGCAGACAACGTGTTAATTTACTCAACAGAATCGAGTCATTTATAATTCAAATATATCTGAAATGTTTCCCTTAAACCATTCTATCAATGTTTTGAAAAGATACATTAGAGAAATAATACAATTGAAATTTATAGTTTGACTTGTAATAATTCATCATATCCAAGGATCGATTTTTTTTATTCATTATGACATATAAATGACTCGGCATTCGATTTACAATGCTGTTAATTAACTAATATACTAATTGAAAAATAGATAGTTAAAATCTAAAATTGAAAAATATTATATTATCTTACATTTAATAAAAAATTGATTCTAAGCAAAATTTTTATGTTAAATTATCCAGAAATAAGTTTCAATTTTTTTCTCACATTAAATAGTTACAAGAATTACAATCTATGTCTAAATAAATTTCGATAATTAAACTAAAAAATATTAATATATTTTTCAAAGATCAATCTTACATGTTCTATATGAATTTAAAAAAGAGTTCCGTCATTAGCAGTGTGTGGCACACAAAGCACTAAAAACATTACTTGAAAAATAAACAGACTAACTTTGCCATTTAAAAGTGCAACTCTTTCTGAAAAATTCTAAGAAGACTTTAAACACTCTATGATTTTAAATATGTAACAGCCTAGTAACGCTTGCTGTGTTAAATGTCTCCTCGTCCTCGCGTCGAACGAAAACCGTAAGCGTCGAAAACGAAAAGAAAAACGCGGTACTCCTCTGATGGAGACGCGTGTGTGCTGTTCTTAGAGGCTGCGTTCCGTATCAGGTATAAGCGCGCATTTTACATAGGGTGCGTTCCGCTTAATGCTCGCGGCGCTCGCTATGATGGAATCATTTCATTCTTGTTGTTTGTCAAACGTTAAAGAAGGACGAACTATATGCTCGCGAGTGTTAAGGAACGTACCCATAGTGAGTGTCACGTATACTATAGGGGAGCAGCCAGAGAGGTTTCGACTCTCATCGCGTACGAATGTGTTCTGTGAATCGTCTCTTTGTGATATTAAAGTGTTCCTTCCAATTAAACGCGTGTTGTTACTATTCCGAGCGATCGAAGCGAAAGTGCGCGTGCAACTTCGTATGGCGCGACGAAACGTGAGCGCGTCCATCGCGAGCGTATAAACAATACGTAATTATTACGTAAACTAAAATAAACATACACTATTAAAAATATATACATTAAATTTCATGTAAAGTAGCGGAAGCAAATTTCAAGCAGGTTAGATACATTAAAATCGTTCAATGTTGTCAATGAGCATAAAATTACAAGTAACTGAAATTTAACGATTTTAATGTATCTGCTAGACATTTGCTTCCATTACATTTACATGTAATTTCATGTCTTTTTTGACAGTGCAGTTCGTGAAAATTTTTTATAGGAGGAAAATTGATTACAGAATTGATTACAGTGGATACATGGTTTTTCATATATGTCTTCTAGTACATGCTTATAAAATATTAATAAATCGTAATGATATCTTAATGAAATAATACTTTTAATCAATTGTATTAAGTCAATTGATGATCTTAATATTTAGTATTCATAATATTTCATTATTATTCATTGTAATTTCAGTAATGCTTCATTATTATTCATTACAATTTTAGTGTATTTCATCATTATTTATTACAATTCAGGTAAAAAATTTCTATAGGGCACTGTTTAAAAGATATTTTTCTTGCGACATTTGCAACGTCACTTATACCCAGGAAAATAAAACAATGTTTCTTTTTTTATTGAGAGATTGAAAAAGGAAAAAGAGATACATGTATTTCCCGTGGTATGTATGTGTCAATAGTAACCGTGACATGACATTCAAAAGGCGTTGCGAGAGCTTTAGTATCGGATTTCAATCGATCGGTAGTCTGTGACTGGGTCTGATGTGCGATGGACATCAAGATCGAAGTTCTTACACCCTCATTGGTATTTGCCGATGTTCTTCTAGTAGTCAGGTACGTTCAGAGATTGAAACATATCTGTACTTCACCATCCTAGTACGTGCAGGGTGTGTCGATTTCCAATCTATCCTTCATCAAAGACAACATAGGTGTAATTTGTACATATCGAAACTTTTTCATTTTGACTAAAAAATAGCCTTGATTTAACATCCTCCTTTATATGCAGAGTCCCAAATTCATATCTTTTTAACTCTTTCATTTAGCAAAAAAACATTGTGATCAAAATATATCTTCTTCGAAATTGCTCCTCATTCACCTAAAACATTTTTTGTATTTTAAATATTTTTTAAAATATTTATCTGAGGTAATTAAAATAAGACATACATTCTGTATATTTCCACTATTATAAAGTTAATTTATTTTAATCTTAACATGGAAAAAATATTTCAAAAATATGCAATTTTAGTCTTCGTTGTAGATTCCCCTCTATGAGAATTAGACATCTTTCTACATTAAAGCTCACCGTCTATGCACAATTAACCATATAATTAAAGTTCCTTACAACTCATATTCTGCATGCATTAACAAAATTATTTCCTCACTGTATTTACTTATTTAAAACTTCCAAAAAGTCATTATTTCGTCTTTATGTCAAATGTAATCGTAAACAGAGCTTTAATCGTGTCGTTAATTGTGCATGAACTTTAAAGATTAATATAGAAAGGTGGTCATTTCTCGTAATTTGTGAACATTTCCGAGTGACAGAATCAATTACCATGTACAAATGTAAATTTAATATGTCTGCAGATAATCTGAGCTTTGGTTATAGATCTGTGAAAATCGACCACCATTTAGCGGCACTCCTATAAAAATCATAATTCAATGCTGTTCGTTACATTATTAACTATTATAATTTCATTATTTTTTAGCAAATTTTATTGCAATTTTTCAATTATTAATGGCAATATTTTAATTTTATTTCCGTTTTTGGAACTTTTATTAATATATTATAAATCTATAAAAATATTGTATATTTTATTCCTATTTCATTACTTTTCAGATATTTTTATTAATTTTCCTTAGAATTTATAGTATTTCAGCATATTTCAGTGTACAATAAAATAAACTGTAAAAATATTATATGTTTTATATTACTTTTCATTTTTTTCATACATTTTCAATAATTATCTTTAGAATTCATGGTATTATTTCAGTATAATTCAGTGTTTAATATCGTTAAATAAATTATTATGAATATTAAATATGTTTACATTAGTTTGCATTATTTTTTATTATTCTTCATTAATTTTCATAAAAATTTATAGTATTTCAATATTAAAAGTATTACTTATGCTGAAAAAATATTTTCATTTCTCATTTTAATGATTTCATTGTCGATTTCAACAATTTCAGGGATTCTTTTCCATTGAAAGTCGATCATTATTTTTTGAATATAATTTTGAAAAATATTTCAGTCAAGCGCGTTATTTTAGTATTTATTTATATATATTTCAGTCAGTATTCATAGTCGATTTTTATATTTAAGACCGTCTCAAGTACAGTCCTAAGGTATCATGAATCAATCAGAGAGCAGTATCTGAAGAAGAATTACTTAAGATGAGCTTAGAATCAGAACGTATATAAACACCTATCTTAGACAGAATTCTTTTGCGAAAACTTATCTCTTAATTCTCTTGTAAAATATTTCTTTGACAACGTATCTATAAAATAAATGACAAAAAATCGTAAATTATATAAAAACCTTTAAATAATTAAAAATAGTACATATATATATATATACAAATGTACAATTTTAAAATTTATAATTTCATATGTTTACATTGATTGAATTTCATATGTTACATTTTTATATGTATATCAAATATCATATATCCTAATCATTTATATAATTTTATACATATAACTTCTTAATTTCTTAACTGTGATCGCTAATCTTGTCTTAACACTAATATCTATTTATTTATTTAATTACTAAAAATGTATATCTAATTCTATTAAATGAAGTTTTTTAATTATACTTAGTTCATCAACATATGTAACTTTTGTTTCTATTAATATATGTAAATTGAGATTTATTTTTTTATTAATAGATATAAATTGAGATTTATTTTACTACGTTGATCCGCCATCAGAAGTCTATTCGCAAATTCTTGCAAGTGCTTTGATACGCGTATATCTCTTCATATAGAATCTCGATTGAATAATTCTCTCAGGGGCGAATAAGGTAGGCTTTCACTACAATTCCTTACTGATGAATCCAGTAGTGGAGACCGGGACAAAACGTCAAAAATTACGTGATATTCTTCGCAATATATTAGAATAAAATTAAATATTTTAACGAATTTGTTTGCTTGTAAACCCTTGTCTCTCTTTATTATTAATTTATTTTTTAGTTATAATAATGATTAAAAATAATTTATTTATAATAAAAGTAAATTGCAAAGATGTCGTGTAACACAATATTTTTACTAAGATATCAATGGCAAAAATAAAAAGTTTTCAAAAGTAATTTAGAAAACTTAGCATATTGTTATATCTTAAAATATGAATTTCTAAAAATATTAGACAAGGAGCACAATTCATAGTAATCTCAAATGAAAAAAAAATTCATATAATATTCATCATCAAAAAAGTAAAATCTTTTTAAGATTAATACAAACTTTAATGCAGATAATGATGTAAAAAAATAATTGAACACACACTTTTGTATATATTAAATAATAGTACATTAGGAAAAAAGGTTTAACTGCGTTAATTGGAATTTAGGTTGAAAATGGACAAGTAGAATTTTCTGGTTGAATCTATTATTATTCTAGTTGAGATAACCAGAAATCTGATTGATATGATCAGAATCTTCTAGTTCGTTCATTTTCAGTCAGAAATATTTCTCAGAATACATATAAATTATAATACAAGTTTTACCGACATAACGCTATGTAGCAATAATAAAAAATAGATTTATCGAAAGTAAATATATTTTATGAAACATTTCATTCTTTCTATTAAAATATGCCAAAATAAAATACGAAATATCTCTTAAACTTAACTTTTTTCATAAAATTACGTTTATCTTTCAATCAAAATGACTAGAAAATTTCCGTGTTAAAATAAAATTATACAATTCAATGTTTAGAAAAGAACCTTACAATAATTTTAAAAACTCGAAAATTACTTAATTCTTAAAAAATAATATTAATACAAATTTTTTTTTTATTAATTTTTTATAGTATCAAAAGCTTATATTTACGGAATATTTTAGATGAAGGATTCTACAATATATTTTCTTTATTGATATTAATGATAAAAAAAAAATGTAAAAAAGAAGTCATTTTAAGAAGCAAAATTATTTTATATCGTTATTTAGACTTTTCAATGATATTTTAGCAGTTCCGATATGCTAAACTATGCATCAAATTTATGACATAATTCATCAAATACTGCATACGAGATAGTAGTTTATGTAATTATGATTTAATATATTTTAATAGGAAATAAATGAAAAATGTTAAACTGTATGTACATTAAATATGTTTTATCATACATAGACAAACTGTATGTATAATTAAAATATATTTTATTGTACATAATATGTACATTAAATATCAGGGAATGGAAAGTTACTTTTTAAAAGTAACTAGTTACAGTTACTCGTTACCGAGTAAAAAATGTAACTAGTTACAGTTACAGTTATCGCTTTTTAAAAGTAACTCGTTACAGTTACCGTTACTTGAAAAATAACTTTTCGTTACTTTTCCGTTACTTTTTTAAAATCAATTTAAAAATGTATTTTTGTGTTTTTTTTTTTATATGTAATACTGACAAATATATAGTTTTTTTTAAAAAAAAAAAAAACAATGTAGAATGGCTCAAATAATAAATTAAATAAAAGTAAAATGAGAAGGGTTACGAGCCAAAAATGAAACAGTTTATTTCCGATAAGAACGACGATGACAATGTAATTAAATGTATAAATATATATTAGAACAATACATAGATAAAACAAGATAAAAACAAACGACGTTTCGACACTTATTGTCATCGTCTTTTAAACTGTTTCGCTTTTGGGTTCATAGCCCTTCTCATTTTACTATTATTTAATTTATTTTTTAATTTTTTTTAAACACAATTTTGTAATTCTAAAACCTGTAAAATATGCAGCAAACTGAAATATTTGTATGTCCTATGTATTACATAGAAAATAGAAGTGTAAAATAATTACTGAATCATAATGGCCGAATGTCTAAGGGGTTTCAAGGCTTATTGATAAGCGCTATAAATAGCATGTATCCAATCGAAGCGTGTTCATCGTGTGCAAAGTAACGACAAAAGTAACTGTAAATTTCGTTACCGTTACCCAAAAAATGTAACTCGTTACCGTTACAGTTACCAAAAAAAGAAAGTAACGCAGTTACCAGTAAAGTTACCAAAAAAGTAACTTGTAACTGTAACTTCGTTACAAGTAACGAGTTACTTCCATTCCCTGTTAAATATGTTTTATCATACATAGACAAACTGTATGTATAATTAAAATATATTTTATTGTACATAGACAAGAAATTATATTTTTAATCAATGCGTGAAGAATATATTTCAATTTTAACTCTACTTTTTTTATGTATTTCCTATAAATAAATTTTAATTTTTTATTTCAATTTTATTTTTAATATTAGAAGAAACTACATTAAAATCATAAGATTCCATCTGAATTTTGTTTGAAAATGATAAAGTTTCCCTGTTACGATTTTGATAAAAAAAGTTATTTATTTAAGCTATTATATTATATTATTATACGAGTATATGAAATGTAATGACAAATTATTTTTCTAATTTTTCAAAAATTTTAGTTTTCTATAAAAATTTTAATTAAAAAATAGTAAAAATTTCTATTATTTATAAATGTACAAATTTTTAAGCAAAGTATAATCATTATAAAGTTAATATTTAAGATAACATCTCTAAAAATATTATAATTTTTTAAGGCATATTTTAATTTTAAAATTTCTTGGGCTCTAATATACATATAATATATTATAGTTAAAATATACTATAGTATTTAAATGTTTAAATTCTGAAAAATTATTTCATTCTTCGTTCAAAAAATAGTCTTAAGATAAAATAAATCTTAATTCATTAAAACATAATTTTATGATATTTATCAGTAATAAAATGTTTACAATACAGTTAAATTATGCATTAAATAATTAATTCACGATCAAATGTTGAACTCGTGCACATTTAGCATCATTTCGTCTACGTAGATAGTTGTGTAAGAAACAATTTCTACGAAAATCTTTTCTTTTCATGTTTATTCCTGTAGCTAATATTAGATGTTATTACATATTATCAAACAATAATGTATTCTACAGAGCAATTGTTGAGCTATTATCATGAGAAAACCGAAATTTATTTCTGGATCACGACTAATACGACACTTTGATAAAATTCAAAATCAAGCGATAACAATTTGCGAACGAAAAAGCGGAAAGAAAAAATAAATCGTGAATAAAAAGTATTCACAACATTCACGTATGTATGCAGTATACATTCAACACGCATCACGCACAAACAGCACATACTAACATGTTCTCGGTCTCTTTCTTACACATACTTCCTCTCCTTTTTTAGAACTAGCATTCAGCAACTTCGTTTCTGTCAGATTAAACTAATAAGTCAATAATTATCATCCCGTTACGCATTTCATTAATAAATTAGACACATTTGTCGAGGCAACGTAGTTTTCAAGGGCAGGTGGGCAGGCAGTTCACGGAAATTAATCCTTGCAACAGCCACGCGAATTTTACTGGAACACTTTCCGCGGCGAATGCCGACGAATTGGACTCGCTATCGCGGTTTTATTATTAAAAGTTAGCTAGCTTGCCTGCGCTTATCGTTGTGTGCGATCGATCGATGTAAGTTAAAAAAATTGGAATAGTCCAACTATCTTTTTAGCTTCTTTTCAGTTTCAGAGATAAAAAGCTTATGTAATTTTGATTTAAATGCAAAATAAAATATATATCTATGAACTCAATAAAAAAATTGTACTGTAAAATCATAAAATTATAAATTATATAATATAGCTGACTTTGTCGATTTTTTAAAATCCAGATATAATTCAATCCAGATGTGTATGTGTGTTTTATATATTGAGTTAAAATATAATATAATTTTTACAGTCTATTTCATTGCGCATTTTATAACATTCTAATAACGTTGGATTGAATAGTCATATAATAAAATTAGATTGTGCATATTATTTGATATACTTTTCTTTATACTGAACTTTTCTTTATACTGATTTACACTTTTAGCTGCGGTATATTATTTTGAAAAAATAATGAAAGAATGGTTTTCTTTTTATAAAAATGTGTATTAATATCTGTATCAAAATAAAAAGTAAGGTAAGTGCAACAATCAATAGAAATAAATTTAAATTTATATATGACAATATCGAACTTTTACCAATAATTAAATAACCTCAATATCATATGTTTACATTAGATAGAATAGAATAAAATATCTCAATTTTATTTTAAAATGTAATTATGAATATTTTAAAATAAAGTTTAATTGCTGTGTTATGTGATATTTATAATAATGTATATATATGATAAAAATCATATAAAAATGACAAGTTCAAGCCATGTTCAAAAAAGGGTACTTAAAAATGTAAACCTTTTTATCTAATAATAATATATTACCATGAAAAGTAACTGATATATTATTAATTAAAGGTACAAAGTGAACATACATAAAGTGTATGTAACTTTCGGTTGATTTTCGAATCGCCTCCGCTGTCCCCCTTACCTCACCTCACCGCGCGTCCGAATGCCGCACGACGCTCGAGCGACATTTGATCTGCGCGCGGAGCGGTGAGGTGAGGGGGACGGCTGAGGCGATTTGAAAATCGGCCGAAAGTTACATACAGTTTATGTATGTTCACTTTGTACTGGCACCTTTAATTAATAATATATCAGTTACTTTTCATGTGTAGAGTTTAGTAACTCACACATATTAGGGTAGTAACTGCCTAACTACAAGAGACTTGTAATGTCTTTCAGTTTTTGAACATTGTTTTTGAGACACTACCGCGTCTCCTGATTATTAATTTTATCGTAAATATAATTAAAAATATACAAATAAAAAATAACGTATGTAATTTATCACATGAAAAATAATGTATGAATTTTATCGCATCAAACATTTTAATTAAATTTTAATTAAATTTTTAATTAAAATTGATCAAAAAGCTAAATTACACTATTAGTAATTTATCTCTTTGATATATAAACGTCAATATGACAATATCACAATAAAACAGCTTAGAATATATTCAATGCAAGACTGATCAAAGAGGCTAAATTACTCTATTATTAATAATTTATTTTTTTGATATATATGATAAATGTCGATCCGATACAAATGTCAATGTGATAACTTAATAAAACAGCATATTCAATTCTTATCATTTCAATTCTCTTATTTCATTGCTATGCTCCAAACAAGTCGTCACTTTAAATAACGTAAAATCAATTTAAATCATAAGAGTTTTTAGTAATGTGTTACTTGTTTTTTGTATGTTTGAATTGGCAATATTGACCATAACGGCAATTGTCTTGTCGATAATATTTACAGATTGTATACATTTGCAAATATTACATTTGCAAAGATGCAAAAACTTGAGGAGTATTTTATTCCAACGTTCCTTCGTGAACGTCGTTCCTCCTAAAACAGTATTGCCAGGTTCTTAAAAAATATAGTCGTAGATCATTCTCTAAAATAACGGTAGCTGGAATAATTTAGCGGTAGAAATTATAAATTAAGAAAATGGCGCCGCAGGCAAAAAATTGACAAAAAACTTTACGGTTCGAAAAAGAATAGTGTGGTAAAAATATTCGAAAAAAAATTCTCTGTTGTGTTCAATTGTCATATCGATCGATCGCATATCATTTCTTTCTATCGTACACGAACTAAACCACAATTATATCGTAATATTTGTAAATACCTGACTAACACGATAACGACGACCGAGTAATTAATTAAACTATATGGGGATACAGTAATAATATTAATAATAATCATTAATAATAATTTTGTACAATATTTTCATCCTATTTGTCCTCTTTCATGCTCGGCTCGTAACATGCGTTCCTATAGGCAATAATTCATATAAAACAGTATCGGTTCAACGGGTAGCAATAAGTATAGTTGCGGAAAAAACCTTCCTTCCTGAAGGTGTGCGCGCGCGCGTGTGTACTAGTGTCTCGGTTTTCTCGCGCGTGTATAACGATATATGAACGACATGAATGAATGTACATTGAATCGTAAACGCTTAAGGCGCGTCTTCGGGTACATCTGTTCCCTCGTACACGTACTTAGAATTGTATTTTTTTTTTTTCTATCGCGGTATGCAAACTGCAAAATTCTCCCGTTAGAACTGTTTCGACATTTTTGCCTTCATGCACAGGCGCCGAATAAAAGATGACAAAGTAAATTATCCGCTGCTATACTATACAGTCATCAAAATAACGAGAACGACTTCTTTTCCGTGCAGAAGTCCTCTTCAATACTCTCGCAGCGGTTCGCTTTCTATTTCAATCCCAATTTTCACCATATGACAGAATTATCTTCGACGACGACGTGTCGATGGAGAGGTGATACGTTTCTCGCAAAGAGCCGTCTTCGCATCCGTCCGTTTATCATTTGATCCGTTCACGTCGCAGATTTCGTGCGCGTTTCCTACGAATTCTGCGATATAAAAGATAGCAACGTCGGTAATAGATTACGCTCCCGGGTATTGAAAATCACCAAAGCTGTACGAGATCAAAAGCTCCCGAGTGCGAGATTGTGCTTTTGAAAATGTGGCGGATGTGACATGAGATTGAATCTCGTCAAATGCTTTGTGGTTATGTTAGAATGTCCAGTATACGAACACTGGGCTCATTCAAACAGGTTCACGGGAAATTGCACCAAGGAGAAACGTAACCGTCACAGATGTAAAAGCAAACGCGATTTATTACGTTGAATAGGGCGTAAAATGGTCAGATAAACGCTACGAACGATAATTTGGAAGACGCGATACGATCCGAGACTCGGACGAGCTCGGTGGTGCAAACAATGACATCAGCGATTAATAATCGAGGTGAAATCGCGTTAAGCCCGCGCGTCAGAAAGTAAGATACGACCAAAACGAAGGTCTGACGACGCGAGATGATTGTTTTGCTTATATGAAACAATGAAGAATGGTACCATTCTCGCATTCGGTCTGCCTGTGTTCCGGATACAATCATCATCCACAATGCACACGTATACGTCGTCGTACAATATTATCAATATATCTATATACAACATAGCCGTTGACGGTGGCATAGTCTTTAACCTAAGCGACAAACGTAAGAGTAAAGAGATACTAGAGCCCAGTCGTAAGATTTGTCATACTAATAGTATAATAATTACACATCCGATATAATCAGTATCATTGTTTATCGTCGTCATTGTCGTTATTGTAACTATTACGATCGATAATCCAATAATAGTTATGATGAGTAATCGACGGCGCAATCGTTACTCATCACCCTTTTACCGGATTTGCTACATAGCGGTTCTCCATGACAGTTTCAATTCGCGTTTGGAATAATTTGTGCCAATGCCCGTGTAAGTATTCATTCAAATCTCTTAAACATTAGTTTAATACATACTATTTTCGCAAGTCATTATACCACTTTAAATCAATTAGATGTAGATAATTAATTTTAGTAACATGCTTTTCATTATTAGTTTACTTAGACGTCTTTTATTCGATTCACCACAGCGCGAGTTTTAGATGCTTACCCTTTTATCTTTGCATTCTTCACTCGGTCTCTCCCCCGCAGAATTCGCAATTGGAAAGTCTATTTCGAACACTGCTAAAGAGAATATTATGGCAGGGTTAACTGTATTCTCTTGCTCCTTTGTGCCTCCTTCATCGTGTTTCTGTTTTGTTTTATATCCATCCACGAAACACGCACACACCACTATACTTTATTAAATCTAGCATGCTTAGAAAATACTTGAAAAATGAGTCTATTGGAAGGTGGCTGCTCGATGTCCATCACTATACACTTTAAATTGAATTAATCGTTCCACAATTGTGCGATCTATTACAACTTCGCCGATAATTTTTAATTATTCGCCGACGTAGAAACTTTCTTCGCATCTTCGGTTTCTTCCGTTCGCTTTTTTTCTTCTTCTTGCTGTTTCACCATTTTTCTGCCCCGTCAGGATTAAGAGCCAGCAGCGCTATCCCACTATTGATCAACCATTGTAAGTAAGCGACACGTCCGTATCAGTCTCCAGGCTTGATTAAATCTAATTTTTTTTACTGGCCAACTGCGAAGCGCTGTGTTTCTTCGTGTTTTCGTATGATCATTTGCCTTTCGTCTGTAACCATGTCTTCGAAGACATTGCGCAAATTGTCGTACCTCATCGTCATCGTTTGGTACAATTTCTATTCGTTATATACACACGTATCGTCAGTAAAACGAATATTTAAAACAAATTCACATAATATACACGAATAAGTAAGTACCGAAATCATCGATTTCTCGGTATAACTTTCTAATAATCAATAAATAATTCTCTATCTTCATAGATAGAAGTACAATAGAAACGTAAAACAGAGACAACAATAAATAACCTAAAACAACATTAAAAACAACTAAATTTAGAAATGTGTTTTCTTAAGATTCCTTTTTTTTCATCTTGTCTCATAACTTTGTCTTCATCGAATTGAATTTAACGACGATGGTAATAACGTCGATGACGATTACGGTCATCGTGACTTGTCTTAATAAGGGCGCCACGTGTCGTTATCAATACGGTATTTCGACATCGTTCTCTTAGCGCGCCTTTTCGAAACACTAGGCGTGTCTCGACGCGTCGGCGCATGACGCATGTCAGTCTGTTCAACATCGTGCGCTTGCTTAACGGAGACGCGTGGCTAAGGGGTTGCTGTTCTTGGTGACGTGTTAGAGGATAGCGGACGGTCGCCTGTGAGTCGTAGTGGCAACGTTTAAACACGGTGATATTCGCAATCATAATCGTGGCATCTTGAGGAGATTCACTCAGTGGTTACCTTCTGTCCCGGTATAGAAGATAAGTCTTCATCGTCTGCGGTAGATTCAACTCGTTGATCTTGTCTTCTAGTCTTTGTTTACCGATTCGCTGTCGAATCACTCTTCGACAGAGATCCATAAGAGGCAGAGGTTCGGCTGTGGAGAAGAGACAAAAATCTAATTAGAAGAAAACTGCAACAATGCAAAATTTGACAAATGTGTTTTGGTCGCTCGTTGTAATATCTAATAAATATCCATTAAATAAATATTTGAAAAATGAATTAAGAAAAATTGTCTATTAAGATTTAAATAGCTTCATAAGATGGCGTTCTATATTTTTAGAAGAATCGTTATGATTATTCGCTTACGATCAAGTCCGCCGATGTATTTCATCGTGATCTCGCAATGTCCCCAGACAGCGGACACAATGGGATGCAATTTCCTTCCTTTGAGCCCTCTGAATGCTACTCCAAGATACTGACCATCCACTACGAACGCTAACGTACCTTCGTCCATATCGAGAACAACTGTAAAGAGAGAAATTGCGATAAGTTTAAGATACCCATAAAGAAATTTCTAATTTATGATACATCTTGATTTGAAGAAGTCTCTGATTGCAATACACGATTTTCCACAATAATTCATAAATTCTCAGAATTATGCGATCGTGCAATTGCAATTACACAGGAATTACTTACCCAGAAATTTATCAGGAACAATAAACGTTTCATCGGACTTAAGGAGAGCTGGATACGTCACGCCAGTGTTGTTTCTCGAGTCATGATAGAGTTTATTTCTACCAAGGTCCCAACCCCAACTGAGCTCATTATTTCCTACCAAACTCTGATAGCCGACACTATGCAAAGGTGCGTCCGCCGTTGCTACTCCTACGACGGCATGCGTACCTCGTTGCCTCGTACTCCAATAAAGCTCCCATACGTGCATACCCTTGGTATATCCCACCTTCCCTCGAATGCAGTCTGTACTTTGCGCAACGGGATGTCGATGAAACGTTAACTTGTCGTCCTCCTAAGAAAACGGTTTAATGAGAAACTCAATTTGTCAAAATTCTAGTCTAAAGCATACCTGACAAACTTGGAAACGTCAATAAAGTGATAGTAAAGTAAACGAATTTATATCAGATAGTGTATTGATCAAAGAGTCATAATTTTTTTGATAGTCTATATTCAAATAACTTATATAATGAAAAAAGCGAAAAATTGTAGTCTTTCTGTATTTTCATTTTTACTTTTGGTGAAGGTACTTTTGATAAAGATACTTTTCAGTACTGTTAGATTCGAAATAACTTCAAAATGATGCTACAATAAAATTGTTTCTTTTCAGTAGCTGTGACTGTAGAGGTTATTGATCAACATCTCACAATTAAGCTACAAAATATCACAGTTTCAGCGACTAAAACCATTTTTTTTTTCCATATAATTAGTGCGGGATCCTTTAACTGATAAACGATTGAGAATAAATTATAGCTACAAAGTTAGATACACGATTTACTCAAACATGTTTTTAAACTTTTTAAAGAGCTGTCGATATTTCTATAATCAATACCTTGACGAATATATTTAGACTACGATCGTCTGCGTTCCAGCTGTGATGGACTTGTGTTTCTCGTAAGGCGGGTGGCATATCGAGGAGTACATCGAGGCGTGGCGGTCTCGCGAAGTCCTGGGCTAGTTCGCGCGGTATTACCGATCGCGTGTACGTTGTGTTGTTACCACCGCCAACACCGACCCCGCCGCCGGCTCCGGCACCACTCTCCCGGCTCATGCTCTTCACGCCTCCTGGAAAGAAGAAGTAGATTCAGTTCCAATAGATTCCTATGTTCATTTCTACGTAATGGATTTTGTACTGCACTCACTCTTGATTTTATTTTTTATGATATGAAGACTTACTACCGATAAAGTTATCTATGTCTAGTCGCGTCTTAACCAAAACATGTATGTGGCCGATGGAGAATTGAAGAATGTGCACTAGCAATCGCGAATTCGTTACAGGATGGACATCTATGTTTACCCTTAAAACTTTGTGATGGAATAATTCTTTATATATACAAAGGTAGGCAGGAAACAAAACATTTATGTAGAAGTCTCTGTTTTCGGGAACGTCCACTTTCAAACACGTCGAACAAATACGCAGGATTGAAACCTTATTTTGTTCCATGAACCATCATTTCTGCCTGTGTTTGTAAATACCATCGTCAGAATAGTCTGACTTTATCACAGTTTCACAATTTTGTTAGTATATCATATATAACTCCATTTTTATAAAGTTTATCACAATATGGAGAGATATAGCAATGAAAAAGAAATACATCACACAATCTGATTGACTTTGAGCACTTGTGTCGCGAGTGTCGTATCAACTGCAGCCAGACAAATAATAGAAAAAGATAAATGAATGGTACATCCGTACTCGATGTATATTTTGAAAATAAATTTTAGACCTCACATAAAAAAATTCTACGTTTTCAACGTATTTTTTTATCACTCTTTTTAATTGTAAACTATAAATATAAATATATCTATATATATATACATACATATATATGTGTATATATACAGTGGCGTGAAAAAGTTTCCGGTCAGTAACATTAAGTACTCTAATCTAATTTATAAAAAAGAAGCGTAATACAATTTTTATCAGTACTAGGTGTTAGTACAAGATTTCATTACTCATATCTTGTATTAATATCCGATAATAATTAAAATTTCATTAGATTTTTTTTATAAATTAAAATACAAAATGTCATTGATATTTATCACGTCATTGTACAATATTTACAAAACAGTTTTCGCAATCTCGTTCTTTTGCTGATAACTCTTCGTAATTCGATTATTTTAATATTCCTCTAAGTTTTAAAATTTCAATAGTGAAATCGTTAACCGATTCTAATTCAGTATAAACAGACATGTACCTATATGTATATTTAAGGATTAACGATTGATCGATTGATTTTCAATTAACAAAAAGTGTTCGAGAATCGAGCCCTCTGTTAACCAATATCCTATCAATCATGTACTGTAGTGTCGCTCGGTGCGAATGACTCGCGATCTATAGATCCGAGTTCTCAATTCCACCTGCGCCTAAATGCGATTTTTCGCGTTTAAGGAACCGAAAATGGACTCCACCTGGTGAGATCAAAAGATCTATGATTATCAGCGCCGTTCGGATTCGGCATTAAATAGGTCCTAAAAATCAGTAGATATATCAGTAGATATATACACTTACCATATAGAAAAATATTTATTTTTATTTTATAATATTACACAAAATATTTAGTCCACATTTTAATAATATTTCAAATAAAGCTTTATATAAAATATGTATAAAATATTTACATAACATTTAAAAAAATTAATAGTAATAAATATTTATCAAATTGCTGTCTGGGTTAGTAATGTACATGTAGAAATAAGAAGTTGTAGACCAATTATTATTAAACCAAATTATTGTTAGGACAAACTATTTATAAATTATATTTTAAGAAGAAATATATCTTATATGTTGCGCCTATAGATACTTTCAGATACTTCAGGTAGATCAGTATCTGTTAATGTGGAGAATAATGACATTGTTAAAAAGATATCGACTGAATAAACCAAGTGTTTCAATGCGGACATTTCTTCGATGAATTCTCATTCGGGGTTCAGATATTGTTTGCGAACAATCACGGCTGGATACCTGGTAGGAATGCGACGGTAAGAATGTTGGCAAGAAGGGAGGTAACAAAAGAATAAGAGCAAGGCGAGGACCAGGAGAAATAATGGTAGGTCCGGCGGAAGGTTTTGGAAGGTTTTGGAAGGTTGACCCATGATATCCTTGGACCTCTAGTTTATTTGCCTGAGCAGCTGTTCCCGCGCTCAAGGGATTGCGGACAAAATTTCCAAGGGACTCAGACAAAAATTTCTAGGGTCTAAGAAGGGATAGAGAAATAAGAAAGGCCCTTTCATGATGGCGGCTCAGTATGGGATTCGATCCATTCCCCGAATATATTCCTACCGGAATCTCTTTCTTCGTCTTTACTTCTGAAAGAAGCAAGATAGTATAGTATGTTATACATATAGAAAGAAACGAGAAGTATCCTGTAGTTTTTTTCCTGTTTTTTTTCTATAGTTTCCTGTTGGAAGTTGTTTTAGCCGTATTGAGTACAATGGGATCTCAGGCTGCGTCCAGATTATCGAGCCGACCTCGGAGCGAAATATATATATATATATATATATATA
>NW_017276910.1:637710-658504 GCF_001594065.2 Cyphomyrmex costatus
ATATATATATATATATATATATATACCTATATAATACATATATATATGTTGCAGCAGCTATTTTTAATGTATTCTTGTCTATTGTATATGTGCGTATATTTAATTATCATATATAAAACAGATAATTAAAATCACGTACAATATGGATCGCTTGCCACATTCGTGAAATTTGGTTAAAAGTTGACTTGATTTCTGCTCGAAGTACAGCTCGATAATTTCGGTTCGAAGCTCGGCTCAAGGTTTCGGCTCGATAGTCTAGACGCAGCTTTAGATCATAAATTTTATAACTGAATCACAGACTGGGATTGGATATGGGTACAAGAGGTAAAATTAAACATATATGTTGCTATTATTTGAAATTGGCTCGTTTTTCCGAAAATTTTTGAAAATGGAATTTAAAAAAATTTTAAAGACATCGAGAAATTTGAGAACAGTTCAATTTGCCGAAATTGTGATCTGGCATAGACAAAGAAGTTGAAAATGCATGGTTAAAGAGAAACGAATAATCGAAGAGCTTAACAACAGTGGCAATTATGTTTAGTGAGAATTATCTACGAAAAGGATTTGTGAATTTCAGTCTCTCTCTCTCTCTCTCTCTCTCTCTCTCTCTCTCTCTCTCCCCCTCCTGATAAAGCTACACATTTTCAAAGATGTGGCTTATATCTTAGAAAATATTTTTGTGTGTGCGCGTGCGTGTATGTGTATATAGCTTTATCTTTTATGTATATCTAACCAAACAGAATCGAGTTGCAAATAAGTTAAAAGTTAAAGTTAAAGTAATTATTAATTTTTAAAACTACATTTTATACCGCTATAAATTTTATACACGTATTTAAAAAACTTTTGATTATTAAAAAAATTATTATTTTTATTATATACGTTTTACTCCATATTCTCAACATTCATTCATGATTAACAATTTCGTTCAAAGTCACATCTATAAATCAATGTTGCCATTTAGCAGGCGCGGTCTTCTTACGAAACCAGACAGAACCGTTAAAGAAAAGAAAAATTCGTTAAATTTATATGCGTATATGTATACGTAATTCATTCCGTATGAATATGGCAGCTGTGTTAAATGTGGAATACAAATTTCGATAATAAAGATGTCCGTTATTAAGAAAATAATTCGATATAAATCACGAAACTCTAAGAAAAAAGAATAATGAAAATTATTCAACAGGACCATGTAGATTTTTCAAATTTTCAGTTTTCTCAAACATAAAAGTATCTATTTAAGGAGGTTCGAGCGTTAGTCAAAATCCAATTTAGAGACTTAATTTTTTAATATGATGTAGATAAACACTGTATACAAATAATTTGAGCAATATTGACCATATAGTTTTTTTGTAATGTCATTCTTGACCATTTTAACATAGCGTCTTATAGGGAGACAGTCCGAAGTAGATAATAACCGATTTATACACACTCAGCCAACTTAGGACTTTGAAAAACTAGAATTTGAATAGATGAATTATCAACAATTGTGTACAAAATCAATATTCTATTCACTAATAATTTACTAAGAATACAGCACGTAAATAATATTCATAATTTATTACACTAATATTGCGCATGATTCCAAATCGCTATAATGACAATTTCTTTTAGTTGCATTTTTGACTCCAAAGTAACGCACGAACCTCCAACAGTGTTAATAGAGGGGGGTACGCAAACCGAAAACGAAAACCGTAAACGTCGAAAACGAAAAGAAAAACGCGGTACTCCTCTGATGGAGACGCGTGTGTCCTGTTCTTAGAGGCTGCGTTTCGTATCAGGTATATGCACGCATTTTATATAGGGTGCGTTCCGCTTAATGCACGCGGGGCGAAATCATTTCATCCTTGTTGTTTGTCAAACGTTAAAGAAGGACGAACTATGCTCGCCACTATAAGGAACACAGGCCATAGTAACCGTCACATATACTATATATAGAGAGAGAGAGCAGCCAGAGGAGTCTCGACTATCATCGCGTACGAATGTGTTCTGTGAATCGTCTCTGTGTATGAATCGTATCTTTGTGATATTAAAGTGTTCCTTCCAATTAAACGCGTGTTGTTACTATACTGAAGCGAAAGTGCGCACTGTTAAAAATATATACACTAAATTTCATGTAAAGTAACGAAAGCAAATTTCAAGCAGGTGCATTAAAATCGTTCAATGTTGTCAATGAGCATAAAATTACAAGTAACTTAGATTTAACGATTTGAATATATTTGCTTGAAATTTGCATCCGTTATATATTTACATGAAATTTCATGTCTTTTTTAACACGTGCAACTTCGTATGACGCGACGAAACGTGAGCGCGTCCATCGCGAGCGTAACAATACGTAATTATTACATAAACTAAAATCAACATATAAGTTATTTGTAATTTCATGCTCATTGTAACGACATTGAAAGATTTTAATGTATCTGCTTGAAATTTGCTTCTGTGAAATTATGAAATTTAATGTAGATATTTTTAACAGTGTACACTGTTGAAAATATATACATGAAATTTCATATGTAAAGTAACGGAAGCAAATTTCAAGCAGATAGATACATTAAAATCGTTCAATGTTGTCAATGAGCATAAAATTACAAGTAACTGAAATTTAACGATTTTAATGTATCTGCTTGAAATTTGCTTCCGTTACATTTACATGAAATTTCATATCTTTTTTAACAGTGAACAATTATCCTGTATTTACATTTTTATTGTGATATTGAAAATGTTTAATGCAAAATTACTTAAAGGGAAAAATAGTTTATCTAAAAGTTATTTGTAATTTTATCCTCATTGTGACAATACTGAACGATTTTAATGTATCTGCTTGAAATTTGCTTCTGTGAAAATTATGAAATTTAATGTAGATATTTTTAACAGTGTTGGTTCAGGTAGCAAATATTTTGGAGGCCCACAGACGAGATGATCAGGAGAAAGCTTTATTCATCTCGAGATAGCAAAGCATTCGACCAAAGGACCTGTTCCAAGCTCTACCTGAACAAGTAAAGCGAGGTGCGGTCAAGGACCTTGACCTTCGATGAATACTTGGTGAGTTAATCTGAGGAATATTCTAGTCGTGTTCCAACTCGTTTACGGATGAAATTTATACGTAACGCGATATGTGATAATTGGATAAACCATAGGTAAATATGTTATGCATACATATACAAAAAATATACACAGTGTGATTTAATTTAATCTTAACAAAAATAATATTTCGAAAATACGCAAAATTTTACTAAAATATATTTCAAATAAAAGTTGTACAGTATAGAGGGGAATGTATAACGAAGACTAAAATTGCATATTTTTAAAATATTTTTTCCATGTTTTAAGATTAAAATAAATTAACTTTATAATAGTGGAAATATACAGAATGTATGTCTTATTTTAATTACCTCAGATAAATATCTTAAAAAATATTTAAAATATAACAAATGTTTTAGGTGAATGAGGAGCAATTTCAAAAAAGATATATTTTGATCACAATGTTTTTTTTCTAAATGAAAGAGTTAAAAAGATATGAATTTGGGACTCTGCATATAAAGGAGGATGTTAAATCAAGGCTATTTTTTAGTCAAAATGAAAAAGTTTCGATATGTACAAATTACATATACATATGTCATATTAAAGGATTACGTAAGCAGAATCGAGTGATATACCTCTATCTTAGGAAAACATTAGGAATGTGACAGAAATCGTTATCAAAGACAATAAAATTAAAAATTGTTAAATAAGATATCAATATATTTCACGAATGTGTGTGTGGAGCGACAAAAATCGTATTGTTATTGTTTAAACATGATAACTTGACAAGCATAATCGTTATTTAAAATTATAATTCTAAAACGAACGATTTTGTGTCGAACTCTTGTCATTCGTCAAATTGTTTGAAAATTCTCTAAATTATACGTGTTTGAGCAACAAAAACGTTTGTTGCTTAATTTCCGAGATATTTTGATGTCTCAGTTAACAATTTTTTATTCATAAATGTGATAACATTAGCTTTATTGTCTTTTTATCACGATTTGTCTCATGTTCTCTCGATGATTTTCTAAGATAAGATAAGCGATACATTCTACTTAAAAGTAGTTCTTTAATATATAAATAACATTTCAGAACTTTTTTATTTTAGCTGAAAAACAGTCATAACTTGATGTCCTCTTTTGAGCTAAAAATGACATTATTGTCCTTTTGACTGTAAGTACTAAGTAATGGTTCCAAGGAAAGTAATGTCGTATCTTTTAAACGTTATACCATTCTCCGCTTATCAGCAGAATATTTTTTTTGGGTGAACAAAAAATGAACATAAAAACATTTAAAAAAATAATTTTGTAGTAAAAACATCAAACTTTCACGATATGTAATTACAAATTTTCGAATAATTTTTTTACGACTACATGAAGTGAGAAAAAAATTTTCTATCTTTTTCAGCTCACAATTTTCTGAACAATTTTCTGACCAAACTCACAGAAACTCAAAAAAATATAGTAACCTTTCGAAAGTAAAAATTTCGTGCTTTAAAATCCTTTCCTTCTAAATTCAAATCTCATCTATTTTTAACAAAAATTGTAAGTATATACAATTTTGAATAAAAAAAACCGCATTAACTTTCTAGGCAAAACTCAATTTAAAAAATCACAATTTCATTTCAAAAAGTGGAAGAAATCTTTATATCTTTTTAGTGTCTTCATCTAGAAAAAAAATTATTACATTCTACGATTAATTATAAGCATTTCCGTTTGCCATGGGAACGTTTCGCGCTGATGCATGATACATTTCTGTGTGCCTAACCTGAAATCTTTTGGCCCATGTTCATGCCCCGGTGGTGGGAGCGATGGTGTGGGTGATGTCGGTGGTGATGTGGGTAGTGACGGTGATCCGTGCACTGCTTGGCAGGCAGTTTGTGCCTGTGGTGTCTGGTGTCGCAGGTGGCGGTGGTGGTGGTGATGAGGCCAGTCGTAGTAGTTGTGAGGGTAACGTGATGATGATGGCGATGGTGGTGGTGGTGATGGCCGGTAGTCGGTGGTACAGTAGGCACCACGTCACCGTCTATTCCTCCCCCGCCGCCTCCGCCGCCTCCTCCCCCTCCTCCTCCTCCTCCGCTGCCGCCGCCGCCGCCGCCACGCCTGCAGTACCTGAACCGCCTCCGGTACTGCCAGTCGCCCCGTTTCGGCGGAGCTGGAGCTCTCTCTCTAAGCTCTCTAATGGTCCACTCAAATAAGTTTTGTGCCTGCAATGCGAGAACAGAACGAGGGCACGTTAATTCGTGTACGTTCTGAGGGATGAAGAGAAAGAGAGAGAGAGAGAGAGAGAGGGGGGAGAAGAGAGATGAAAGAGATAAAGGGGGACAGAGGTCGATACGTGAGTCGGAATCGATATGCGAGGAAGGGGGAAAGTGATTTCGGGGATGATTTTCACGGTCGGCGAACATGCAAGAGCGATATGTTAAATACTTATGAGAACGCCAGAGATGCGACGACGTTTCATTCGTGAATTAATTAAGATCGATGTTTGTTTATACAAAATTTAAAGAAAATATAATATGACATTTTAATCTTTTAATACCGGAAAGCTATACGTCAAAATGTTTGAAATAATATAGAAAAAAGTGAAATATCTATCAGATACCTACTATATATATCTAACTGCATTCGAATATAATTATAATTTTGGCAAGAAAATCCAGGTGTATCATTATGATCGCGTTTGATTTTTCTTTGCTCTACTTTCGGATGAATCCCTAGAGGTTCGATGCGGAAAATCGCTGAATTTTCGCACGAGAAATCATGTCGATGGGAGCGTGCCTCTAGATTTAAGTAATTCGAAGTGCGCGAGTACAGAAAAAAAACATGTCCAAACGAATCTCGATTAATCACGTTTTCCTATTTGCGAGGGCTTTGCAGAACGGATTCCCACGGCGTATGTATAGTATATAAGCGTGGAACGAATCGCGGAAACCGATTAATTCTTCCTAGCGAATGAAGTACACGCAAAGTAGCATTTTCATCACGAGCCTTCAATTTTCTTACTATTCCCATATCTTTCAGGATGGCTGGCTTGTCATCGTACCGATCTTTCAGATGTTTAGGAGCAAAGTAACAATGTCAAAATGAAAAACTAATTATTGTATTTAAATTTTTCAATTTCTGTGTAATTATATTTTAAATAGTATATACATATATATAAAAGAAAAAAATTATTATCTAAAAAATTAATATTCTATTAATTTTCTATCTTTAAAAATTAATATCTCGTTAATCATTGCGAAATTTGCAAAATGATACTTTTCGACTCAGTTTAGCCCGCTCTATCTACATAAAAGCGATTGGAAGAAATTCTCGGGACATCCTATATATATTCTAATATTTTCTCATTATGTTATTAATGCAAAAAATAGTATAAAATATAGGACTCTCAATACAACAAACAAAACAAACAATGTAAAGGCAAATGAGAGTCAAATGAGAGATATCATCTCAATATTAATATAATCGAATTTAAATATTAAATTTTACATGTTTCGGCCTTCTATTGAGGCCCTCCTCAGAATAAAAAAGAGAACGCAACATTATATATTTATATATTACAAAATAGAATTTAAATTAAGATATATGAAAATGTGAATGCATTACAATGAAATGAAATAAGAAAATGTTAAATGATGTGTTTAATGAGTTGTTGCTCAGAGAGACCAAAGTCAAATGTCAAACGATTGGATGACCGATTGAAAATGTAACTTTTTATTCTGTTAAGAACAAGAAATTTGTTGTATTAGATAATTCACTCAAGTATCTCTGTTAAAAAAATTCACCTCTGCTTCTCTATCAAATAATCGAAATAATCCATGTCAAATAAACTTTCAAACATCGATCAAAATGAAGTTAAATTGAAATTTAGTGTTACACAATGTAAAAAGTATGCGTTATACGTATAAGTCGAACATACTCTGACGAAGAACAAACAAGTAATACGAAAAATCTTGGCGATGCAAAGTCAAACCTTGTTTACAATCGGAATATAGGACTTATGAAGACCTTCCGTATCTGTTTAGAGATTGAGACTATTATTTTGTTTTTTAATATTAAGCATCTCGGAGACTAGACGTTTGTTATGCATTCACATTTTCATATATCTTAATTTAAGTTCTATTTTGTAATATATAAATGTATAATATTGCGTTCTCTTTTTTTTTTCTGAGGAGAGCCTCAATAGAAGGCCGAAACATGTAAAATTTAATATTTAAAATCGATTAAGTTCACGATTATTTAGTTTATATATGTTCTTATATTAATGTAGCGAGTTTTGAATATATTAATATTGAGATGATATCTCTCGTTTGACTCTCATTTGCCTTTACATTGTTTGTTTTGATTAATGCAAAAAAATTCGAGAATTTTATGTTTTATATTTTACACATACACACACACACACACACACAGAATCTAACAATTTTAAATATACTGAGTAATGTATAATAAATAAATCGACTTAAAGAAAGAGAACAAGAAATTGGCTGCGCCAAAATCGCGTAAAGCCGAGTTATTTCTATTTCAATATCTTCTTGGCATTCTTTAAGATTATGCGTAACATTAATCACGAGAAGAAAACTCCTGAACGAGATTAGATACTGTGGATGACCGCATTTAACTGATAATAAATGTTCTGTCTAATCGTGTTACGTTGACAATGCGCTGTAATCTAGATTCTTCGAAATTGATTTCTTTACATCATTTTCTGCATTAAGAGAAATGTATGCAAACATTAAAGATATATACATGACTAAGAGCAGTTATGCAAACGATTGATTTATTTAGTTCAAGAGCAGCATAAGTAGAATTTTTTAACGCAACAATATTAAATCGATCGTGGTATAGCAACAATATTAAATTGATTATGGTATTGTAGTTTATCCAGTAAATCGAGATATATAATGTAATTTACATTTTATGATTTTCAAGCTTACTTTATTCTACTGTATTATTATAGGGAAATGTTATGTCACTCACAAGGTAAACAGCTTTAAGTATAAATTCCTTTACGTTCACCGATCATTCAAGAATGTTACTATTACCAATTTCTCTATGAAATTAACGCGATCGGCATCTGTAGGTAGATAATCATTACCTCAGAATGTGACAGGATGTGATTAACGTAGAAACGAAGGTTCACGAATGCGTTTAGAAATATCCAGATAAGAGTACGACAGTGACCTTCTTGGTAGAAATATAGTGCACGATACGCCAGAACAGACAAGGTTAACTGCGTACGTGATGATAATTCTTACCTACTTGGCGAAAAGAAGAGAAGCGCGAGGAACAAATGAAGAATAGTAGTAAGCGGTAATAGGTAACTCTTCGCGCAAATGCTAGACGATATAATGAATATAATTCGACCAGGAATTCTGTTCTAAGTAAGAAAGAACGTAACATTTTCCCTAGAGAATCGCACCTTTAATACCTCTCGAGAGAATCAAAAGAAAATACGTATGATACGTTTTTTGTAGCTTCATATATTTATTTTGCTTTTATAAAATTTATTCGATTATACCTTTGGTCTATTTTTATGTTGGAAAATGCACGAAGAGATATCTGCAGCTGTAATAAATGTCTGTGTTTGCGATCTAAATTTCTATAATTGGGGGTACAATTAGAAACGAAAAGTAATGCAATTCGATCTTTTCTCAAGCCTGTGACATAACGTAACGTATGCTAACTGTAACTCGATCGTTCATCGTATCCGTTCGTCGTCATACATGGTTTCCGGTCGTGGACACCGGACATTGGCATCCTGAATCCGGCCGATTTGGTTTCACTCGCGATAATCAGTACCAGGAATAGGAGTCTTCTGCGGAAATTCATGAAAAATACTCCTTGCATCGATAGAAGAACCGGGATTACTAATCGCGATGATTGAGCGAAAGTCGCGAGTTGTTCTGATACCTATTCATTATCATGGTGCAAAAGGAGATAGCAAAATGTTAGGACAACTCTCTGAGATTAAATTTGCGTGTGTTAATCATCTCTTGGATTTGGCACACATAGTACAAACATAGTATAAACAAGAAAATAGTTAACAATTATATCAACGATTATCGCGATATATTCTGGATAGTTTGATGGAACTTTCCGTCGGCTAATTGTTGTTTGTTAATAAGTCTAATGGATAGCACTGTATTTTCGTCCTAAACTCGTCGCGCTTCGTTGATACTCGTTTGTTCATTAGACTTTCAGCACAAAGTTTGACGGTAAATTAGACTTGCATCTTGTCTGGAAGAAGAACTCGCGCGAAATGTCGCGAAAGCAAGCGGCAATCTCGGGTATAAACGGTCTAACTTTCCTAATTGGCGTTCTGATTTGATGAAAACAATGTAATTTGCGCAACAACTGGGTATATACTAGTTCTAAAAAAAAAAAATCCTACAAATTAATAATCGATCAAAGCGATACGTTGCTGGAAACGGCGATCGAACGAAATACCTCGGTCTCGAATGTCTTTCCGAATTACTGTGAAACACTTCATAATTAATCATCGCGCTATGGCAAATGAATAAACCATTACAATTGTGTTGCCGCACGGCGAACAGGAAACGCGGTCGAGAAACCGCGAATTTAATTTCCCGCTGCGCGGGAAGTAAATGAGTAAGATGCCCTTTGAGCTGCGCGGGCCGTTCTTGGCAGTCGTCACGGTACTGACCGCTATAGAGCAGGCGTTTCATTTGAAGTCCATTAATGGCATTTATCTCTCTTAACCGCGGCGGACGTCGTCAGCGGGAACGGTATCGCCTTGAGTGTGGAACGAAGAGAAAGTACTGAAATCGACTTCCTCAACGTTTGCGTACCGATTCGGCCAATTAAAACACACGAAACAATAAACAAAAGCTCGTATCATTGCTTTGCTAATGCTGTTCGCCGAAAGTTACATTAGCATGGTAGAGGATTGTTACAATAATTAATAACGCGTTGAAATGTCTACTAATTTTTACGGACTTAATAAAATTTCAGATCTGTGTGTATATAATTGAAAACGAGAGTTTTCAGTTTTTATTTGATTAATTCAAACGTAAGGCTTTCTACTGCCAAAAATATGGCTCCAAAATCATTTTAACTGTTAAATTTTATTATATTATACAAACATGTGTTGTTTAAAGGATTTTAGTTGGCCATTAAACACCGTTCTTTTTCAGAAGTGAATCCTCATTTTAATTGTTTAAGTATAAAGGTATTGTCGCTCAGTTTCAAGCCATCCCATCTCTGTGGCTAGAAAAAAATTTCTAAAAAATTTCTAAGCTGTCTAAAAGCTCGTGTAAAAAATTCACGTCCGTTTTTTCAACGAGTATACTCGGTATACCAAAAGATTAAACCACTCCCAACAGATTCGTTTGGAGAAATAACCTACGCGAATCGGTCTGGACCAAACGACATTTGATTTCGAGACGAAATACGAGAACGTCGGCGGTTCGAACGCTATGGAGGCGCTCGACCGGCGGTATGGTATTGATCCGCGGGGGTCACCTTTGCCCCCACCTCGACGCGGGACCAACCTCCAAATCCACCCCTGCCCTGCCCTTCAGACCCTCGCACCACGCGAGCTCTCATGACCGACGAGCACTACCACGAACTCCTTTTGTAAAATAGACCATCGAAAATATCCTGGCAAAACTCCAAGTTACACTGAAGATCTCTTCTACGCGTTGATAAGGGAACCCCTTGAAAATATCGGATTAAACTTTCAAATATGTGTGAGATACAGATTCATGTATGAGAACACCGAAATATATCGGTTGCTAAGCACCATGTTCTTTAATTTTTAATTTCCAAGTTCGCGATACACTATTACATGAAACATATAAAATATAAAGAGTATAAAGTTCTTTTTTTTTTTTTTTTTTCAAATTATAAAGTTTATGGCAGCAATATTTTTCCAAAACAGTTGCATGTGAATGTCCGTAAATAAAGATATATCTCCTCTAATAGCTGTACTGTTGTAAGGTCCTGCAAACGTGTACGTCTGTATGGCGAATAAATATTTGCTACCGGTGTGTGATGACGGAGATGCCGCGTTAATTGTTAATTTACAAATTCTCGCGCGCTCGTTCCGTCGTGGTTGCGTAAATATTTAGCGTGTACGTCAATGGGTATTTCGTTTCATGCAACGTTTAGTTTAACGTCGCGCATCGCGGAATTCATATTTTCACGCGCACAACAGTGATTCGTAATGGTCCGCGAGCACGTTTTACAGCGATTAATTTGTTAATTAATATTCATTTTAGAAAATTATTTATTGTCTATAAATATTAATGCACGATTTGGTCACTATTGTAATAATCTTTCCACTTTTGTACCTTGAATTTATTTCATGGAAGTACAATTTTATACAATAAAATTGAATAAAAGTATAGCACTTGTATAGTTCTGATACGAATTTCTCTTGAAAAAAGTAAGATAAGGATATTAAATGTCTTATAGCGTGTATACATAGCAACTAGTATTCTCGAGGAGCTAACTACAAACTTCTGTAAAGACATTTAGCGACTATTATCATTAAGTTAACCTGAATACGCTCCGGTGGATAGCGACCTGCCATTTATTAATAAACATATCCGGAAACGCGCCGACACTCAGGGAGCATGAATTTAGAGTAATCATAATCGCACGCTCGTGTATTACGCTGTAGGTGTAATTACCATTGCGTGGCTCGGTTTAATCTTTACGTGATTACGGCGTTGCGCTCGAAGGGACGTAGTATTTCGACGATTATCGACAACCCGCAGCGTCGTGTCTGCAATAGAAATTTTTCAACTGCGGCCGAGTTCCTCCGGGCGACCTTTTTTCCGGCGAACAGGATGGTCTTCGTGCACGGAAAGCACACCGGGAAACGGCGGGATGGATCGACCAAACATCATCGTGAATGACCGTAAATCGCGCGGCTGGTTGGTTCATCACGCACGGCACCGCCAGCCATCGACAAACCAGTTGCCAACCGGTACTAATAAACTCTAACGATGTAGATGTCAATTGCGTTCAATGATACTGGAACGATGCGTAATGCATCGCCGTTGCTCGCAAGCCGCAGCGCTAAAACAAGCCGCGGGAGTTTGCGGAGTCAACCCGGAGAACTATTCTACCGTTGCACATTGGGACAAAATGACGAAACAATGCGCTTGTTTCGTCGCTTAGCAAAAGAATGTATTACGCTGTTAACTGAACATTTTCATATAGTATTGTTGTAAAAATGATTACATCGTCATTTTTAAGTTGTGGACTCAATTGAATAGAATGAATAGAATTTTATTCATTTCAGCTTTACAAAAAATAGCCGAGAAGAGGACTTGGTTTACAGTAAAAACTTAACCGTCCAAATCCATACCAATTGTAATAGTATTGTTATAGAGTTACGCTCCAATGATTATGTTCGTTATATCTGTTAAACTTTATCAAATCGTATGGTACCTCACCATTTGTGTTTATTCAACTCGGTACTTGTGAATGTAATTCTTTAAATATAAATACAATAAAATAAATTAAATTAAACTATAAAATATTATCATAAAATAAATATAATTTCCAAACTTTTTTTTTTTTAAGTTTCTGAAGACTAAATTTATCCAGATTTATTATGCGAAATATGTATATTCGTTTTCTTGCCGTCGCATCGTACAAGAATTTCGATTTACATAACAAAAGCATTAGATATTCCTGGTTCCGTTCGATTGAAGGTTCGTAACGCAACCGACAGCTAATAACGGCCATTTACACTTAGCAGTCGTCGACTTAGTGTGGCACAGCTGACGATTTAGCCAGCCGCCAACACCTGTTCGCCAGCTGTGACGATAAAGGTTCGATAGAGGCGTTCGCGTTGGCTTACAGTTTCTCGACAAAATGGAGTCTTTTGTCGTGCATATACGGGCCTTCTTTACTCTGACGTTTTCGCGCCGCGCCTTTTATAATACAAGTCTCGCCTGGTAGAGAGCCGCGGACCCCGGCGGTCCACTATGAGAAACAATGCCGCCCGGTTGTGAAGTCGTATACATTATAATCGAGCCGGTTGCTGCTTTTCATTTCGGCCAGTGTGAAACGGGTCACTGAGACGAACAATAATTTCCCGCTACGTCTAACGAAACATAGAACCCGCCTTGATCATGCGGGACTATTCGTCCCAATGTGACGCCATTGAAAGGTAGAAGAAAGCATAGAGGCACTGAAGACGACTGTTCATGTCGCAAAATATCGCTGGTGTTACGCGCATATTAGTGTTAGGTAATGTTTCAACGAGGTCGGTGAAATCAACTACATCCAACAAAGAAATAACACTATTTGGAAATCGTTTTGCGTAACTCGACCCATGATTAATTATAACATTTTTATAAATTATTAATTGTTCTTTTGAGAGCTGAATTATTTAATTCGAAGATTTAAAGACCCACAAAACGATATGTAATATTAAAAACTAAAAAAAAAATTTTTTATTTTTGCGGAGAGAAGTATAAAAAAAATTAAGAAAATAAAAAATGGAATTGAGAATTATATATAATAGTGGATATACTTTATGAATAATAATATTTTTATCCGAGGTATTTTTATCTTGGAAGCACGTATCATATATTTAAAGAATCGCCTATATTTTAGGTGATGCGTATATTTGATCGCTTTAGGATTCGCGATCACGTTATTATTTTATAAGTCTGCCAAAATCGATCCGGGGCGATTCGACGATCAGATCATCGCCAGCAATTTTTTTGTCTCGACGATGAGCGAGTCCTACGATTTGCTCGATTATTAGATGGGACCACGCCCCGTCCCTGAATTCCAACATGATAGGCAGTTCTTGGTTTGATCGAAGTCAAATATCGGGGCGGTCGTTGGTGGCTCCTTTCGGCTTAATTCTCTCGGCACGATGAGATCATCAAATTCGCCTGGCAACGCGTTTCGAGTCGAGTTGTTCTCGCGTCGCCTCCAATATTGCACGAAGAGTACTATTTGCTTCTTTTACCAGTTGAAAAAAATTATAAGTTATATTTATAAAAACTGCAAAATTACAAATTACGATGTTATAATGCGAGCAAATATCGAGCGTCCTTTTATTTTCACTTATCTCTGTTAATTCTTTGTAATATTATTATTATATACTTCATCGTTATTATGATTATTATTCTGTGTAAATTGTATCAAAGATATAAACAATGTGATCGTTGTTGATGCTCTTGATCATTTTATTACAGTTCTCTAATATAATACATTTATCTTTATATATAATGTCTCAATCTTCTATACTTTAATAAAATTATTATCGACTATTAATGTTATTATTTGGTATTATTACATTACATTAGTAGCTGCATTGCAACATCGGTATAATGTTGTTTAATGTTAATGTTGTAATTTAATATTTTATTATGGCCGTTAGCTTTCAATCAGACTCGATTTTGGTTGGAATATTGTAATATAAAAATGTATTTAATTCCACGTTACAATTAAACTGCAATTTATTTTCCACTTCTCTTACATTCTTATTATATTTTATAAAGCAAGTATTTTTATACATATATGTTATGATTCATAGCATATAATCTGTTATGTTACATTATTCATGTGTTGTTTGTCTTCTGTTCAATGAAATTTTTCAATGAGCAACGGGTCCATGACGCGCTCGGTTTTATCACCATTTCCGTAGTTCCTCGAAGTTGATTATATCAGAGCATTGGTCTCTGTCTTGAAGATATAAGGATGGGTTATGCGGGTCAGACGGAGTCTCGTTTACACGCTCATTCTCGTCGAGAATCGTACTTACAGACAGAAATGACAAACGGCGTAATCGTTATTGGGCGTTTATTTTATCATGTCCGTATCATTGGTAAAATGTCTCTTTACGTCGCGTGTGTATGCGAGAGTCTTCTGACAGTTAAACATGCACGAGAAAAAGGTTCTAGGGAATAAAAATTAGAAATGAGAAGCTCGTATAAATTTTTAACGACTATTTGCCTCACAAGTGCGCAACCACGAAGGATATAATATGGAGATTGCTATATTAGATATGTAAGAAAATTTCTTACATATCTATAAGTTCCCCGCTTATTGCATATTTGTTGCATGATCTGCATGAATATAGCCAGCGGGATGAAATCTAAAGTTTGTTGAGTCTGGTATAACAGCTCGACGGTCAGGGATTTAATAACCTCGCTAAAATTACACGTGGACGTGCTGATTTATGTAAACAGGGATGCGCGAGTCTCAGTCAAAACTTCGGGGTGAGGTAACTCACTGTGATTTAGAGATAATATCTAGTCGCACTCTCGTTGTAAAGTAGCATACAAGGTGCATATACCGTTGCATGCACGTTGGTGCTGACGGGCTCGTGTTGCAGATAAACGACAGGCGTTGTATGAAGATAAACGACACTCGCTAGAAGAAGATATTTCACGACGTCTGCATGCACGCGCCAAGTAACACACCGTGTCTCAGGACGGTTAGAAGTGTTACGGCTTCATTCCGCATGAGATGCATTTCTTATGGCGGCCCCTTCTTGTAAAGTCATTTACGGACAAAAGCGCTCAATTAATTCTCAGAAACAAAAGCGCCAATCATTCTGAACGAAACTCATGCGTAAAAGGGGCTTTGTGTGCACCAATTTCGCAATTAAATTACGCATGTATCAAGTTCCACGTCATCCATTTGTTTTTTATCTCTTGTCTCGCATGTAAAATGGTATTAATTAAAACGTTTTAATAATTTAGTGACATAACGTTGGTAGTAATAATATCCCATTAAATCATCGTAATGTCAATTCCTAAATGATGCAAATAATATCGTCGCAAAAACAAATTGTAATATAATATTCGTTACATTTTCTTCATTGTTATAATATTTTTTGGTCAGTGTTTTGCCTTTCTAAATATGGTAGTAACTCTTCAGAATAAATTATTAGCATACTTTTTTTCACATATTAAATTAGATAGGACGCAAGTGTTTTCGTAGAAAATTACAAAAAGGAGAATCGGTATTAATAAAATGTTAGACGTAATGCGTGCTCGTTCTCAAACACGATCGACGTAAGCCGGTAGATTCCTAGTTCTTTGCTTTGTTCATCGTCAAGGTCTAGATCAGCGCTATGCCGCACATCGCGCCGTGGAAGCGTGCTTTCCGATCCTTTTCCTTCGACCGTGCTGCGAATACGCGATCGCGCGCGACTTGCGCCAAGAACCGATGGCGATCTCAATGACGAAATCGAGAACGCGATGGCGGGAAGATTTCTTCAAGGTCTCGTCGCAGCTCCGAAGGAAAAACGAAAGGCAAGAGCGGATCCACGTTCCGCAGCTTCCCTTCGCACGCATGCATTTTTCTCGCAAACGTGCACGCGCAACGTACACCACGACGAATATCTCGGTTTTTCGCCGCAGGACTGGTTCCTCGAGATGCTGTCCTTGGAGGACGATACTCCCGAGGAAGTGCAAAAATGCATTGTACGACGTAGCTTTAGCGTTTTTCAAAGGGAATAAGAAAATCTCTCAAGATGAAACCTGAAACAATTTTTACTTCTACCTGTAGCGATAGAAAGAGAAATTAAAATCGTAAAATGAAAAGATAATATAAAAATGAAAGAACGAAGTCTTTAGGTTTTTAAATATTTAGTGAATTTTAGGAGAAAAATCAGAAAATTAAAACTGAAAAAAAATGAAGAAGAGACGGAGGAAAAAAGTCTTGGTTTATTGAAGTTTCTCTTTATAAAAATAAACATAAATATAAAAAATAATACCATAAAGAATAAAAGTTTACAACTAATACTTTATTTTTGAAATTACATAAATTATAATTTATGTAATATCAAAAATTTATTTTACATTAACAATGACCTGATCGAAGTCGAAACATATGTATGTTTGCTTGTTTGTTTATTTATATTATCATACGTCATTAAATTTAACAAATTCGTTAAATTAACAGGTTCTTCTTGTGCTATTATTTAGAAAAATTAAATTAATTAAAAATATTTTTGTTATATATATATATATAAAATTATTTCCAGATAAACAAATACATAAACTTTACTTTATGTTTATATTAGAATCATCCAATGTGTAATAGATAAGTCAATTCAAAATATTGTAGCCGTATTTAATAAACATCAGAAAACAAAATATCATGATGCAAATATGATATAAATATGAAAAACAAAAATCAGATTTTTATTTCTCATATTTATATTATATCATATTTGCATCACGGCATTTCATTTTCTGATTTACTAAATACGGCTGCAATATTTCGAATCAGGTCATTTATTACGCATTTGATCATCCAATACAACATAAAGTTGCTATAAAAGTTTATGTACAATTACCTATCTGATTAAAACTGAAAAAAAAAAACTGAGGGGAAGATGAAGGAAAAAGAATTTATATAGAGATTTACTGAAGTTTCTTTATAAAAATAAACAGAAATATAACAAAGCATAAATATAAAAAAATATCATTAAAAGATCATGAAAATTTCAAGATATCTTTGAAAGTCTTTTTAACGACAAACACGAGGATCGATAAATATATCTTTGACAAATAATAATTATTTATTAAAGATATTTATCAATATTTTAAAATATTAAAAGTTGCTTTATTAATATTAAAAGACACCTTATTAGTTCGAAAAATCAAGTTGGACAATTTTCGAACTTTTTTTTAATGTAAAAATGAGTACTGTATTATTGTATGTTGCTATACAAGAGGTAGTAATGGAAAGCTACGATTATCTTATGTAATTTAACTAGAGCTGTTTGCGTCAATGCGCGACGCACCTTGGCGCGAAGGAATGGAATAAAACCATCACGCGAACTATATTCAAATAGATCAAAAACATTAAAGTGCTGACTACGACGAATTGAAACGTAATATTTGCACAAACATTTTTGTCCATTGATTACGATTTGGTGAAGATAATTACCCCTTTTATTCTCTTGTCCGAACAGAATGCAAGTCCGTAACGAATGATACACGGGAGAGAAAGTCTCCCAGAGGGAATAACTTCGTCGAGGGAGATATTCAGCCTAGAGAATTGGTTATCTCTTATCGAATGACGACCACGGCGATGATGTGGATGACGATGACAGTCGCAACGTATCAAGCATGTGCGTTTATCTCCCCGCTGGCGCCTTTCGCTTTATTACAGCGCAATGCGCATCGCGGACGGTTCAACGACCCGATTTCTGTGTGTGATCTTGTGTGGCCTTGGAAGACAGGCCGGATGTTGCGAGACTGACAAAGAGGTTTGGCACTACGGCGAAAGAGAGAGAAGAGAGAAAGACGAAGCAGAGGGTAAGAGAGAGGGAGATGAAACGAGGGACAAGTCACGAGCAACCTATGAAAAGTTCGAGGCCGCCATTGGCTTCATGAAATATCCAAAGGTTAGTTATAGCGTATTATATTGAATTTCGATATATCGTTTTTAATTTGAGCCATCACAAGCGTGATGCTTCTTCCCATATGTTTTAAGGGTTAAACTGATCCTAAAAATAATTTAATTGTAGAGTACTAAAGACAAAAAATTCGGACACTTTTATAAGAAACAATAAAATAAATATTAACAATAAAAAATATATTAAAAATATAGTTATAAAAGTTAAGTATTACTTTCTCAAAGAAGAGTACTTCAAAAATTGTAAGAAGGAATTGCGATTATTGTGTTATCTAACATGTAAATTATTCGTTACTATACGTAGACAAGAAAATCATATATATTTACAGCCTTCACATTAGTTGTCGCGAAAGCTATATAATTTATCTTCTATCTACATAGGTAATGCCACCTACAGCAGATAAATGCTTGCTGATTAGAAGAAAGTTCCTCGGCATAAGTCAGATTTAACTTGTAATTTGCATGTGCAAATCGGCGTCTCAAAGAAGCCGAATCGTTGCCGATGTACACGGTAAGTACTCTCTCTCTTTCTCATTCTCTGTCAAATATTTACAGTTCTCGGCAGCCTAATTTTTAGCATTGAAGGGCGAAGGATCTTACGTGCACAGGATTACGAACCTGCGTATGTTCGAACGTGAAGAAAAGCGGAGAGGCACGGGCAGACAATGAACAATCGTACATTGTTACGAGTTATAGCATTGTTACTCCACCGAGCTCGGGTCCCGTGTTCACATAATTAGGCTGTAAACGTTTCGAGACAATCACCATTGTTTTCCGTTTCTGCCCTCCTGGATTAAGGTTCCCTGCTGTCCTTTGCCAGTAAAACGAGCACTTTGGGATACTTCGAAAAAGGAGCAGAGATCAAGATGTACAAAAATTCCGGTGAAAACTATACTAAATTGCTTCTCATTTTTCTCTATTGTATATTTTAACTACCTAATCTCTCTAACTATCGCGTGTAATTTTTTTGACAATCACTAATGACTGAACATACATCATGGCTTTTCACTTATTCATGATGTTTCTTCTTTTTTCGTATATTATTAATTTTCAAAAATTATAAAAATATCCGATAAATAAAAGTTTATTATTCCATAAATGAGGACATGTAATAATTAATTAGAGCGAGTTAATTTTTTAAAATTAATATGAAAGTATATTTTTAAATAATCATTTAAAAGGTTTCAATATTATTACAATTTTTGTGGAATTGTTTTTTTCTAGCAAATGACGCAAGTCGCGGAATAATTTTGAATGCTGTGTACCCTGAATTAACGCGCTCCTTGGTTACTGAGGCGGATGATGAAGGGAGATCGAGACAATCAGAGACTCTGGTAATCAAGAAGGGCTCGTGAGAGGGCTTTGAGATTGTCGACATATGGATAGGACAAGAGATCCCTCCGCCACACGACTTCTAAGGATTATATCGTGAGATTTTATTTTCTTTCAGAGGAATGTATTCCTTTCAAAATATTCTTTGTCATGTTACGAAGCGAAGATTTCAGATTTTTTGTTTATTATATAAAATTATCTTCGATATTGTTACAAAAACTTTGCATTTAAAATTGTACTTACGTTAATATGTCGTGATAATTTTGAAGAGAATACATTTTCGAAATAAATAACGATTTCTCAAATATTTCGTGGAAACAATTTTTATTAAACTTATCTATATTATTTATAGCATTGCGCTGTCATATTCACTTTCGATTGATTTAGAAGTAGTTGGACATATACCATATACGTTCGGATTGAGACATCGTGGCGGAATAGATAAGATGATAAAGAAGGAACGAAGGAAAATCGCGGAATAGAGAAACGGACGGAAGAGTGAGTTCGTGCGGCGCTCGCGGTGGAAATCCTTCATTTCCTCGCGCAATGTGACGCGACGCATCGGCCCGAGACCATGCAGATTGCAGAACGGAGAACTGGACGGGAGGTGGAAGGTGAGAGGTAGCGGAGAAGATAATTTATTGTTATTCTGGATGGTGCGTTCGATGACGCTACACATTCCCCAAGATGGCTGCCACGTTGGGAAGATAGAGGAAGAGTAAAAGAGAAAGAGAGGTGGGGCTCGAGGAGATGTGGAGGAAAGGAAAAAGAGAAAGATAGGACAGTTATAAAGGACGGAAAAAGATAGGCAGAAAGAGGAAGAGGGAAGAGAAATATGAACGGAGAAAAAGAACGGAGGGAAGAGAGAAAGGAAGAGAAACCAGCGCTTGTGGTAGCCGTGACCTTGTCTGGTACCAGACCCCACCGTGGTGCGCCTTGGCTTGCACACATATCCTTGGCACCCCACCATACCGGTATGAGGTGGGAGGATAGGAGGGAGATGGATAGAGTGAGAAGATGAAAAGAGAGAGAGAGAGAGAGAGAGAGAGAGAGAGAGAGAGAGAGAG
>NW_017276910.1:658538-661428 GCF_001594065.2 Cyphomyrmex costatus
AGAGAGAGAGAGAGAGAGAGAGAGAAAGGGAACGTAAGAAACTCGTGGGATACGTACAAGTGTATAGAGACGGCGGGCGTATTCGTCCACTCATTGTTACCTAATTTAATGAGCAAACCACCGAGCACGTGTCGGTGAGTACCTCAAAGCTCGTTAGCACGTCCATCGGCGTGAAATCACGAGCGCGCTTGCCCGCCTGCGAGCAGAGCAGGCGGATATATTCGCGCGCCGCGCCGGCGGGACCGAGAGGGAGTGGAGTGGAGCGGATATTTTGAGAAATCTGCGAGCCGAGACGGACAAGACGAAACTACGACGGAGTGTTCGCGCAAGATTATCCGCTGTTGCATAGCGCTTGCCAGGGACGTAACAAAGGAGTCATAGAACTGTCCAAGATAGCTCCTTTATCACGAGCTTATCAATTATCAATGTACAATTGGATGCATCTGCACCCAATTGTTACTGTTACACAGCAATTACTCTACTGTAGTATAACTGTTAGTAAATAGAAACATCAATGTATGCATTGAAGGCTTTAAATTTTATTTAAGACTTGTTCTTTTAAATGTAATATATTCCATTTATTCGCAAACATAAATATACTACATTTAAAAGACCAAGTCTTAAATAAAAATTAATAAAAAGAACAGTCTTTCCTAAAGATCACTTTTAATAAGAAGTGAATTATAATTTGAGTCATAAATTTAACGTAGTATTCGATTCCTATTACATGACGTAAGTGACGCGAAAGTCTGTTGCAATCAAATCATACAAATAGTTGGCCAATATTACTGTGATAATTGAGGTAGTTCCATAATATGAATAGGAACCAGAAGAGTTGATTTATTTAGATTAGTCCCGAAATACAAATTTTTTTCTCAGATTTTTTTTATTATGCAATAAATAGTTTTTATTCTCGCTATAAACAATTCTGCTTGATTAAGTGCATTAAACTTCTTCTTTATTATTCATGAGAGAAATGATGTTGCAATGATCTCAACCTTGTGCTTAAATCTCGCTAGTAATCGAGCAGGCATCATGCCAATTCGACAATCGAGATTCCACAGAGGATGCTGCTGGAATACTTTAACTTCACAAAATAACATTGGCTTGATATCTGTTTATAAAACAGTCTTCTATACCATTTACGTATTATTTATAAACTTGATATGCTTTTTGATCGAGTTAATATTATTATGAAGTCTCGGAATTATAATATTATAGTGTCAATTTTAAATTCTGAATTATATATAATAAGATAAAATTAAACATATACATATATGAAGGTATGTCTATTTAAAAAAATGATTAAATAGTAACGGCATTCTGCAATTGCTTGTAAAATCTAATATAAAGCAAATAACTCTCTGGAAGAAATGAGAAGGAATCTTATCAACAGAAGTGATGGCTATAGTTTCTCAGAGATCTTGTGCAAGAGATTACGCGTCACGTAATCGTTCAAACACGGTACCGAGCGATGAATAAAGCCTCTCCTTGTGTGCGTGGTTAGTGTGACGAGAATTTCGATTTTAAGAAATCCTTGAGAGAACGCGGTTTGCGAACACTTCACCTGAGAATCCTTTCCGTCATTGGCGACGAACAAAGAAGCTCTTTGTAGGCTGAACTCCGCGCCGCTGTCAGAGGTTCTTCTCTTGGGTCGCGCATTGCGCGGATTTCGAAATTGCGGGAGAAACCAGGCGAAGACGCTCTCCTTCTCGAGCGCATCCTTTAATCGACTTTCGACGTTGCAACGCGGCTGTGAGAAGCCGTCGTAGCAACTCGCCAACTTTAAACGGCGCCTTGTTCCGACGTCAGTTGCAAAAATTCATCGCGACTTTCTACGCGAATCTTTAAATCGAAAGTTCGAATTGCCTCCAGTTGCGAATTCAGTAATATCAGGCAAAACGTATTCCGACTTTTTAATTGTAACAACTTCTGTGTTCAAACTTCTTTTAGAACAGCTCTATGCTGAAAATAGTTGATACCTACTTTGTACAGTCAGATGTAATCGTTTCATATACTTAAGATTGCTGTATAAGAAAACTTTCTGATGCAAGCTAATATTTCTCTTTATAACGTTAATCACGTTATGTTTGTTCGAAAATTCTGGTTTTATGGAGAAACCTCTTTTACTATGCTTTAAATTTTAAATCACATACGAGTGTGCTTTCTCAGATCATGTTTACCCAAATTCGCGTGCTATTTAAAAGCAATAAAAGCACACGGATTTATTTTTGCATCGACAATTAAACATTCGTCTGTGAGAATTCATATGTGGAAGCGAATGACTTATCGAAGACGAAGAGGAGCTTCTTCCGGCGGATGCGTGGCAGAAACGTGTCGTCGACACATCCTGTCGGTGAGACAACAATAGTGGACACCCTCCTCTTCCTGGTTGCATGCGCCAATTACTCCGCGGTCGGAAGAAAGACGGAGAAACAGGAGAAGTACACTGACATCTCAATCGGGATTCTGTGGAATTCCATCGAGATATCTTCTCGAGATAAAGGTCAAGGACAATCGTGAAAGAAAAATCTTCAATTTCCTTTCAAAAGCGTTAACCTTCTCATTAAACAAAAAGCTGTACCTTTTTACAATTTCTTTTTACTTCACTTAGGAAACTGAGATACTCTGATTGACCTGATCTCTATGTTAGACATGTCCTTGATCGCGAATAGAGTATCACATAAAAACGAACTTCGAATTCCAGTTATCAAAACGCGTCAAGGTTAATTGTAATTAACGCGATCGATGACTTTTTGTAAAGTTCGTCGACCGATCGTCAACAATACAATTACGAGGCAGCTCCAGGACGAAGGACTATCTCGGATCAAGCTCTTGTTCTCTCTCTCTCTCTCTCTCTCTCTCTCTCTCTCTCTCTCTCTCTCTCTCT
>NW_017276910.1:661570-700024 GCF_001594065.2 Cyphomyrmex costatus
CTCTCTCTCTCTCTCTCTCTCTCTCTCTCTCTTGCCCGATCCGCACGACTGCGAGGTAGTGAAGTAAATGGTACCGCAGCACCGTGAAGTGTATTATTAGCATCGTGTAAACGTGTCTGCTGGCCGTGAAACCAGTGAAAGTATTTCATGGACGAAGGCAGGTACGCATACACGCGTATACGCAGACATACAATATACTCGCACACGCTCTCTCTACGCGTGCACGTATACATCATTTCACGCGTCTCGTATGCGGCGGTTGGCTCCTCTCGAGATGATCGCGCGCGGAGGCGCGCCCAGAACTGGGCCTTTGTCCTCTTTGTCTGGAGAACACCAGGCGAGCAGACCGAACCAGCCCTTCTCTCGCCGGATCGGAAAGGAAAGGACGAAAAGGACGAAAGAGCCAATGTGCGTCCCACGTTCTTCTCGTCACGCGCCTTTCTCAAGATCCGACCGGGCTTCTCAGGCACGTTTCCAATTCTACAACCGTAGTGACGGGCGATGTTGCTTCGATTAATCTTAGTCCGATGGTTTTTGTAGAAATAATTGAGATTTTTTTTCCCAATGGTTTCCATCTCGATTAACGAGCTATCCGATTTAATCGAGGATTCGACGTTTAGATTCGATTAATTAGTAAAGCCTGATTTCACCACAGACATAAGAAATTTTCGAACAAAAAACACCGATGACAATGTAACATAGTGAATCATTACATCTTTAGCTACGTTATTCACTGCAAGTACTGAAAATTTATAGTTCGCGTTACGTATACTATAGATTTTCAGTACTTGCAGTGAATAACGGAACGCAGCCTTTGTTGGTAACCAATATGTTAAACAAAAATGAAATGATCACTGTGTCGTTTGTTGGAAAGCTGCTCCTATATAGTATAGTGTCGCCACACTGGTCATGTCTTGCACTACATGCTCGGTCTATCTATACCATAGGTCTGTTCTTTTTGAGTGAACTTTGGTGCAAAAGTTCAGCCAAAAAGAACAGGTCTTAGGCTATATCCACACAAACTTGCATAACCGCATAAACATATGCATAATGAAAATTATCCAATCACATTTTACGTGCATCTCTATAAGGGAAATGCGATTGGATAATTTTCTTTATGCATACGTTTATGCAGCTATGCAAGTTTGTGTGGATATAGCTTTATGTCTCAGTAATGTGCTATTTGTGGGATTTTTCCCGACGGGAGCGTTTGTGCGCATGCGTAAGCTAATGTCACAGATTTATGTCGACTGCTTTCAGAGATGAATCCAGTGCAACTTTTAATGCCTGTAAGAATGAAGTTATTTCATCATAATTCTTTCGAAAATGTACAAAAATTCACAAAGCATGACAATACTTCTATCGGCACTTCTATCTTAAGTGTAGGTATAAATAAGTTTCTACCGGCTTTAGCTCAGGCTCAGGGCTCAGGTATAAGCAAAAAGTTCAGCCATAGAAAAACTTAAGATACGAGACGACGACGTAGACAGTAAAACGAATCGACCAATCATAGTAAATGCACAAAAATTATTTAATTAACAAAAATTATAAGTAAAATCACATTTAATGATGCACGAAGACGAGACAAGACGATATTTTTCGAAATATCGTCTTGTCTCGCAAAAATATTGAAAAATTTATTCTTGTCTTGATCTCGTTATCAAGATCAAAAATAAATCTCGTCTTGATTTCAATATTCTTGAAAATATTGATTTTTTTTACAAATTTTTTAATTTAAAAAAGTAATGTACTAAAGACGAGACAAAACGATATTTATGATTATTTACTAACAATAAGATAAGATCATATCTCTGAATCTAAAAGTATAATTCAATCAGTGCGAACAAAACTTGCAACAGTTGCAAAATAAACTTTCTGCTGAACGCAATTAATTGGAAAAAGAAGGCAGCATAGACGATTGGGCGCACGCATAAGGGTATGTTTCCACTGAGCACGTCATGACGTCACGCGTCCGTCGTCCATCGTGTCACGACGCGACGCGAAAAAGAGAAAAAGAGAAGTTTATAATATTATAATAAAATTGTATTGATTTTATTTCGTTGCAATAACATAATACAGATTAAATAATATAGACAATGTAGATTATAATATAAAATATAGTAATACTTCATATATCAGTGAAAACACTTATATTCATTTATATAAGTATGAATAAGCCACTAAACCTAATTAAAATTATTTCTATATTTTCTATTAGATGTTATCTATTAATTGATATATTTCTAATATATTTATTTATTTGATATTCGATATTTTCGATATTCTTTAACCGAAAATATTGATCTTGGAAAAGTAATATTGTCTCGTATCGAAATTTATTAAATCAATATTGTCTTGATATCGTCTTGATTTCGAGACAAGACAAGACATGAATCTTGATGTCTCGAATATTGCGTGCATCACTAATCACATTTTACGTGCGTCTTTATAAGAGAAATGCGATTGGATAATTTTCTTTATGAATATATTTATACAACTATGCAAGTTTTTGTGTGGATATACCCTTAAGGTCCTAAATAATTTTTGTGTATTTTTTGCGAAAGATAGATAGGTAAGTTAACTTTATCGCAAAAAATGTATTGTGAGAAAAATCCCACAGACAGCATATTACTGCTATGTCTATGCTTCTTTTAAAGAAATTTTTCTTTTCCTTTGAAATGAAAAGATTCTGATTGGTGGATTATGCGACCGATGTCAGTGGCCTTCATATTTTTTGCCATTGTCTGCTATAAGCTTTACTATTGGTCGATTCGCTTACCAGTTTTACTACTACGTCTCGTATCTTAAGTTTTTCTATGGCGGAACTTGCTTATACCTGAACTAAAGCCGGTAGAAACTTGTTTATACCTGCTTTTTTAAGCCGATAGAAGTATTGTCATGCTTTTGTGAATTTTTCTACACTGAGAAAAAAAATAGTTAACTCAACTAAATTGGCGGTCACGAGCTGTCGAGCAAATATTTTGTTTAGTCGAAATATTAATGTATCTGAGTCAAATACGCAGTAGTTCATTGAACACATGACTTATTTATTTCGACAGGACATACCTTTGAATTAACAAATATTTGCCGCATTTAGTTGAGTCAACTACGTTTTTTTTCTCAGTGATACGTTTCCGAAAAAATTATGATGAAATAACTTCACTTCATTTTCAAAAATATTTTATTGCTAATGTATCGATTGTACGATAACTTTTTCTTCGATGTTTTGCAGAATAATCACTTATTTTTTGTTTTTATTGAAACAGCCAATTGTGTAAAATAAATTATTCATTTGGCTCATTATTTAATAACAGATCATTTGAACGTTCAATTGTTTCACAATCGATTTTCCCACTTAAAAGGGTAAGATTAAATTGGAGGTTGGAGCCATTAACTAAAAGGGTAAGATCGTACGTGGTAAGTTGCTCAATGGGGAAACGCAGCATCACAAATCGTCCTTCTCTGGCAGTTGATACAGTCTTGCGAATGACGACAGACGATCGCATAACAATCTCATAATAGACGCGACGTCGCTTAATCACGTCTAGCGGCTTCTCTGTGCGATATAGATAGACGCTTAGATGTATCGTGCAAAATATATTTAATAATAGATATATGTATATTTGATAAATAATTGTGAGTCTCTTTCTATCAGCTCTATATTAAATGTTCTATAAATCAAGCTTCGTAAAGCTATGCAAACATTTATATTAAGTTAAGAAGATTTAATTTTTATAATTTTTAAGTTTTTTAACTTTTACTTTTTAGTAATAAAAAAATTTTCGATAATATCTCAATACAAAGTACATGATGTAGTAAAAAAAAAGGGTTTTATTTTTTTTTAAACTATACTGCACTGCTTCATCATTCATTCGTTATCAAGATACAACGTTATCTAATATTTTAATGGATTTTTAAACAGAGTCAAAGGATATGACAGCAACGGAAAGTGTCGTTGTAGTGCTTGTGCGAAGGTTTAAACTTATCGCCGTAATACATCTAGGTAGAAAATATCAAAGGATTAAAAAAATGTTTTGTAACGTAACTTTTATGCATTGAGGATTAGATGGCGACCGCGAGTTTTATGTAATCTTTCCTTTCACGATTTACAATATACTACACATGTATCTTTTTCTCAGCGGAATTTTTTTCTGTAATGCGCAATTGATAAACAGTTTTTTTCAGAACAGGAGTCTGTCGTTTATGCTGCTAGTGTAAATTATAGTAAACTCTTTATTCGCTTGCTTCGCGATCAAGGATAAAAGATTAATGTGAATCGTTGCGCGTAAACGCTGCTGCACGTTTGATCTTTTCCTAATTAGCGTAAAAAATTCATAAAAATATATCGATTCTCAACTATAAGCGCATGAGGTGTTATTTCTATCTTCCTTTGTATGCCGGCGATAAACATTGTCAAAAATCGAATACAAAAAAGCTTTCCGAGCTTTCGATTAATCAGTTGCTCAGTAACAACAAGCTTATACAAGCTTCGATATATGATCATTGATAGTCATTTTGATTATTCACAGCGACAACTTTGTGATCGATTCTCTAAAGAATTAACTATTATGTAGCATGTATCGTTCAAAAAAGTTTAATAATACCGAATATATTAATATTATTCAAAATAAGTTTAAATAAACAATTATAAAGATATTCAAAAGTATGGTAAAAGAGATTGAAGACACTAAGAGATGAACATCGTTTAGATAATTTTTATTTGGTCAGCCATTTTTTAGAACTTATGTGCTTAAGATAGAATAAGACAATACCAATGCATCTCGTTTTATCTTAAGAATCACATTGAATATGGTGGACTAATCAAAAATTGTCTAAACGATGTCCAATCTCACTCAAGTAAGAGATTGGATAACTTTTCTTTTAAAGCCTTGTGCCCACGATGTTAGAAATCGGTCCGAGTTCTCAGATGAAGAAAGAATTAAAAAATCACATTTAAACAATTTGGTTATATGACCAATGCGATTGGTCAATTCTTTATCCGAGATCTTGGGCCGGTATTCATAGTCGGTTCTTATTTCAAGACTGTCTTAAGTAATGTCTTAAGATGCTAAAGCGGTCCTCTGATTGGTTCGTAACTCCTCAAGACTGAACTTAAGACAATCTTGAATATAAGAACTGACTGTGAATACCGGCCTTGGACCGATTTTTAGTATCGTGGACATAGAGTTTTAAGATGCTGAAAGTTTTATCAGTGATACAGGTGGCTCTAGTGTCAACTTAAGTGTGGCGATCGCCACCAGAGGTCCAACGGGACTCGCGCCATTTCTCACAATCGAGACACGCGAAATCCCTTCATATAGAGCCTCGATCTAAGACTCCCCCAAGCGTCTGAGCCGTAATCACACTATAGGTTCTCAACTCTGACTCGACGACTACTGACTTAAGGCCTGTTCTTTTTACTTTTTCCTGAACTGGTGCATAGAGTGCAATAAGTTGAAGTGATATACGTTTGTTTCATTTCAACTTGTATGTCCAGTTCAGACAGTGCAGGCAAAAAGAACAGGCCTTTAGACTCCCGACTATAATTCAACCAATCACAGCAAAGCAGCAGACGACTCTGACTGCCAACTTCTATACCACTACTAGACTACTACTATACACTAAATAACTCCTTAGATTTCTCTTATGTAAAATGTCATGAAAAAGTTTGATGATAACATTATAGTGCTTCAAATATTGAAGCACTATAACGTTATCATTAAAGTTATAGCGTTATATTTCGACAATACAAATAAAAATTGTTTTAGAATAAATAAATATTATGATCTTTATATGCAAAACATTAAAATAATATACATGATAAAAAATTCCTTACATTTAATGTTTAATTAATTATAATAAAATAAAATTAATGAGAAGAAAAATAAAAATATAAAACATAAATTTAAATATTTTCTGTTCATATAACATTGATTAATAAATTTTTGTATTGTATAACAAATATTTTGTCGAATATTAATCTACATTCGAAATCTATTTCTTTATTAAGATTTTTTATATTTTAAAAAATCAAATATTTCAATGTAAAAGATAAAATAACGAAAAGCGAAAAGTATATAACATGAGAAAATATACTTCGGTAATATCAAACAAATATCACAGACATATTTAAAGTTATACGATGTTCGACATTCTCTTCAACAAGACATCGACGAGCTCTTAACGTCATTCGCTGACATTCGCTAACGATGAGTCAAGACAATCATCGAATGCAATAAGCGCTATTCGTCGAGACATCGCTGCTTATGGAAGCGTAATCTTTTCTTCTAATGAAACGGATGAACAATCTTTGTTCACGACGTTCTGGTTTCGCTAGCTTCAATATCTCTTGAACTTGATCATACTCTTCCAGATATCAATATCTACTTATGAAGCAAATTCAAGAGAAAAATTTTATTTTTATTATTTAGATATATCATTATGATTTATTAGAATAAAAGGATAAAATGGAGAGCAATTCAAAAGTTACCGATAATCATATAAATACAAGTTTTCACATAATAAATTTAAAAAATTATAATAAGGATTTTAAATGTATACATATCTAAAATTCTGTACATTACATGTTTCGGCTCTTGGATTGAGCCTTCTTCAGATGCATCGAGACGAAAGAAATTCATTGTAATGTAGCGTTGAGTTATGATTACAAATGTCATAGTTTTGTAAAGTTCTTTATCTCACTTAAATGATTCACTCAGACAGTACTCATGATGTGTTTTTTGCAATTATGATAAATCAGTTATTAGTTTTTTTTAATAGTAATATAAAAAATATAATTTATGCCTTGACTTTCTATATTGTATATTATTTGAAATTGATTCTTATATGCTCTTTATCGTTTAATGTTATTGAAATTAAGAGTCTTTTGTTTTTATTAATATAATTTTATATAAAAGAATCTTCCTAAATAATAGCAATTTCTATTTAACTAAATTTTCATTTTATATATATATAAAATTTTTTTAAAAAATTGATTAGCAATACCTTCCAAAAGTTAACTATGGACCTCATCCATAGTTGGTGAAATTTCATTGAAATCGATTAATAGGTTACCCCTCAATCTTGAAATTAGTAAGTTTATACTTCTTAGACGTGTCAAAATTCGAAAAAATATTTGAATTTTAATACAATTTGGTACTATCTGTTTTCTTTTTATCAGTAAACACGAATCCGAGGTCAGAAGTACACTTTTAAAAATCTTGGATCTGCAATATATTCTTATAGAAAAAAAATTATTATTATTGCAAAATAAATAGCACAAACATCATTAATTGCAGATCCACGTTGGACCGACCATTTCGAACAATATGGTTTTATGACTGGTAAAAGTCGATATAAAGGGCAAAGGAACAATGATGTGGAAGTTTAGATTAAACCATAACGTTCGTTAAAATGGAGGCAGGTAGCATAACGAACTGCAAAAGTATCTATTACAAAGGAAAGATGGATAAAAGAAACCATTTATTTACTAAAAATTCAAAAGAAAATTTATCCGAAAACTGTTGTGATATTACAAAAACTTGTGCAGGTAGGGAACAAAGGAAAAAAAATACTTAGAATGCGACAGATTCGCGATTTATGATTTATTTATTTTTATTTCATGTCAAAAGTAATATAAGTTTAGTTTCAAAAGTTATATATTAATATTGAAATAAGGAATTTTTAGCAACAAATGAGCAACAAATAAAAATGTTGTTTAGAATCGATTCCGCTAACTTATAAGACGTGATTCCGAGAGTACGAAGAGTGCAATCTGAATATCTTGTGCAGGACCATTGTGCAGTGGCCTTTCAACTCTGTTTAAAGAGTAGAAAATAAGATATCAGCAGAAATAAAGAAAAAAATACCGATTTAGAGTCTTACTACCTTCATGATAATGGCTCCAGGTGGAGCCAATTTTTGGCTCATTAAACGCGAAAAATCGCGTTTGGGCGCACGTGGGATTGAACTCGGGTCTACAAGATCGCGAGTCAATCGCACTGAGTGGTGAGCCACTCAACGCCTCCTTGCTACCTTCATACATAGTTCAAACTATCGTGTTTATTATGTCTATTATGTCTATTATGTTTATTATGTTTTATGTAGTAATGGCTACATAAAACATACATTTTCTATAATGTCCACAAAAATTTTTTAATAACGTATATCTGTATATATATATACAGGTATGCGTTATATATTATATATATATATATATAATATATATGAATATAAAATAAAACAAATAATTTTCTTATTAAAACTTTTTTTATTTGTATACAAATATATTAGTAAAATGTTTACTTTAATAAAATAAATTTCGGTGCGCATTTAAGAATCTACATACGTAATATTATAAATTCACACGAAATTATATATTAGGAGCATTCAAGATCCAGCTTGATCGTTATAACATGTTCTCATCAGTTTTGTTTAAAAAAAATTTAATTTAACTCTTTCTTTTTTTTTGACAAATAATTCCAGACAAATATATATTTTCGATATAATGCATTCTGAGTTTATATAAATTCGTCGAATTTATAAAAATTTTCTCAGAAAATGCCTTTCTGAAAAATGTTTTTGTTCAAATCGGCTTTTCGTTTACAAAGCGCATATGACTGTGTTTGAAACGTCCTGTTATTCCCATTCTTTTCGGTAATTCAATGTTTCTCGAAGCTTCTGCGTTTGAGAATTCATCGTACTTCATTCTATCGATGTGTAAAATCGTATGACTGTATTTGAAACGTTAAAACACGCGTAATTCTCCGCATGAATTACTTCGATGAAATGAGAGGAACATTTTCAGATTTCACCGTCGCTTTCCAAACATCGTATCTCCCAAATTGTTTTTTTTTTCAAATGTTACTCGCAAATGGCCCTGGTTGCGTAAATCACTCGCCGATACGTGAGTAGAAAGATAAATTGCGGAATCGTTTTTGCATGCCGTCTTTTACAATTTTTTACTACAGTCAGGACTGATAACGCCGTCTGACCCAACTGTTTTGTGTTGTATATCGTGGTGAACATTGCTTAAGGCTGATAGAGCATAAGCGAAAAAAGGTGGTCCGGTGACGAAACATTCATGATAAGTTATGAGGAGAGAATCAAAGTTAGAATAACACATTTAAATCTGAGTTTATACTGAATTTGATCACATCTATGGTATATTAAGAAAATAATTAATATTTTATTAAAATATTTTATTAGTATTTATTAATATTAATGTGTCTGATCTGCATCCAACAATTTATACTTTGAACAAAACAAAACGAAAACTAACGTTAATATAGACGGTTTCTTTTAAGGATTTGTTTAAACAAAGTCATAATTCTATAAAGATTAGAGGAATCAGATAACACTTTTTATCTATTCGGTATTTATATTTTGCTATATTTTACCTTGAAATGATTATAGTCTAAGCAATTAAAACTGCCGATAAAATTATGCACATGTTTCAAGTTAAATTATCTGTTGCCTGTTTAAACACAGATAACTTAATACAAACTTAAACTTATTAAATAATTAAATTATATTTATGTTTACTTTATTGTATCACTAATTTATGCGTTTAAATCTAATTCAGAAAAGTGAATCTTCCGTATTATTTAAGGAATTACATTTTCAGAAAATGAGATTATAAGCTACAATAAATTTTTATAATAATAAGAGCTTATATCATGGTCCATTAGCTAATTTATAACGTCAATTCAATACAATCTGACATTCAGCAATGGTGTTATATCAAAACTCCAGTATTAGGTTCATTAAAACATTTAAAATCTTATATAAGTGTATCTCTTGTTTATATTTTTATGATGTTTAGTAAATACGAAGCGAATATCAAAAGGAAATTTTTTTAACTTGATTTATTTGATTGTCTATATAATTACTTACTTATATGAGAAACTTACTCTGGAGTAGCAGATATAAATCTTATCTCCATTGTTGATCAACACGGATAGAACTAAACTGTTAAAATAATATCGTCGTAAATTAGTAGTCTATCTAATCTAGTTGCAATATTTTAAATACGCATAAGACGAAGAGTTACAATGCATTTGAAAGTACATAACATCTGTACGTAACATGCAAAAAATGTATTAGTGTATAGAATGGTTTAGAATTTTATTCGAAAAAAATATTAATATTGAGAGAATCAACTATGTCATGGATACATTTCGTTCGTCAATAATGTTCGTCAATTGGCAGCACAATAGTGTTGGAGGAAGCAAGATTCTTCAAGATAACTATTTTTATCAAATTGAAAGACAACTACTTGTTTTATGAATAATATGAACTGAAAAATACATGATATGACAGAAATTTTAAGAGTATGAGTATTGAGAACATATAGAAGAAAAGTATCCGAGTAACTTTTATGCAGAATTACTATCCACCTAATTATTACACTATAAAAAAATAAAATATTAATTTTAATTCAAAGACGTTGAGTGGATTTTCTGAGACATCCAAAAATGTTAATATTAACACAAAAATGTTAATTTTAACATTTTTGCATGTCTCAGAAAATTTATTTAACGTTTTTGAGATAAAATTAACATTTTATTTTCTACAGTGTACATGAGCGAAAAGATTTAATGTAATTAACGTATGTAATTCTTCGATTGTGAAAAAATTCTAAAATGTAGCGATTGCTGAATAGAATTAATCATTCTTATTTTTGTAATTATTATGTTTCAATGTTGCGCGCGCGCGCAGCAGCATGGTTAAAACAATTATACGTTTACAGTTGTTCCGAAAAATGACTAGGTATGTATTTAAATTGTAATGCAATTTCCTCGTGTGGCCTGTGGCTGATGTGGCCGCTAATTGTTTAAAATTTTTTTAATAAACAATAGGAGCGTGATGTTCAAAATTACTTGAACTTGTTTCACTTTCCTCGTGTCTCAGACTACATTTTAGAATTTTTTGCGACCATCTAGCACCATGCTGCATGTGGCTGCTAGAAGTGGCCGCTAGCTTCACCGTCATTTGCGAGTGAGGGCCGGATTGAAAGGCTGTGTGAGCCGGACATTGGGCACCCATGCTCTACGGTTTGTTACCTACGTACGATACATCACAGTCATTTTTAATATTCTTTGACTCTTTTATGTCCTTTATAATGTATTATTGTAAAAGTTATTAACTTTTAACTTTTTTTAACACACTTTTAACGTCCTAACTAGTTACTATTCAATCCTGAGGAGAATTAGGCAAACTAGGACGGAAACAAATTGCCACGTGTTTGTAGAAATTATTTGTAATTATAAATCTATAACTCTAAGAACAAATTAAATACACTTGAATAATCACTAATAGAGTTTTTAAAAAATTGTATAAATGTAGATTTTTTCTAACGACAAAAATTACTTTTAAAAGTTTTAATCTAGATTTACATTCTTTGCTTTAAGAAACCTTAAAGCGTATAAGCCGAAAGAGATTAAGTGTCATTAATCTCTTTGTCTTTAATTTGTTTTGTACATAATAAATTTCTCTTTTTTTTTCTGGATTACTGTACTGAATGTTTTAAATACCTGAATATATTTCCTGTTGAACGAGTGTAAGGCCAGTCATTGTTCATAATTGTTCCAAGTACAAAAAGGAATTTCGGTGACAGTGAAGATGGAGAGATTTAAGTAAACACTGGTGAATGAATAACGAAACCTGGAAACTCACTGAGTAGCTGCGAAGTAGTTTCCTACAGTTTTAAGGCCGCAGCACACACATTTGACGCATAAAAGAATAAACCAATCAAAATGCTTCTCTTCTGTGAAGTGGAAGGAAAAGAAGGACTCTGATTGGTTGATTCTCTTATGCGTCATGCAAAAGTATGTGCTGCGGCCTTTAGGGTGCTGTCCCAGGAGCATGGAAAATGGAATCGGAAAAGTGAAGTGATATGGGCAACGAATCAACATCGTTCTGTACCGATTTTACTCGGGTGGGAATTTAAACACGCCCTTAACTAGCTCCCCACTAGTTGGCTCCTCATATTTTTCAGAAATGGAAATTTTTCATACTCTGTCGGTCGCTGGCGATTACTAGCAATTAGATTAAGAATAACCTGAAACCTACGAGTGGAGGAAGAAGAAGAAGGTTAAGAGTACTGGGAAAGTAGAGTACAAAAAAAGTACTTAAAAAAAAGTAACATCTTATATTAGTTAGATAGGTAGAAAACTGAAACCCAGATTATCCGAATCATATACGCAAGAAAACTTCTACCAATTCAGTTATTAGTAATTATAGGATGCATTGCAGTTATAAATTTAAATGGGATGATGTAAGAATTTCATTCTCTCTATTAACTAAGGTGAGTCGTTGCAATTATATTAATTTCGTAACACTCGTTAGTATTGAACAATTTTCCGTAACAACGCAAATTTTAACTGTCAGATACTATACACTTCAATTTTAGCAATTTGTGAGTGACTTTATCTTGGTGGATACGAGAGCCATATATCAATTTCATTATTTATAATTTTGATGAAGAAGACTCCAAAGAAAGTTGAAACGTTCAAATAAAGAAAAGTTCACCAATACATCGTGATTACTCATAATAATCAAATTGCGCTGAATTAACCGCATTAAATCTCATTAACCTTATTTAATGTTGTTTTATATGTAAGAATTTTAGATATAGAGAAAATTTACAACAAACATTTTATATATGAAATAATTCACATTAATTATCAATCCAATGAATTAAATTTGATAACTGACACAGAACCCTTAAACCAATCTTAGATACATAGAAATTCTTAATGAGTTATATAGTTATAATATGTATTGTGTATTTTTTTTTCGAATTAACCGTGATGTGCCTTCTTTTTACTTATTTAGTCTATTATAGATAGTCACTATTTGATCAATATCGAGATGACACGATAATTTTTCTAAAATTATTTTATAATTTTAACACCTGACAATAGTTAATTATTATTTATTTATTATATTTCTTCCTTTGCAATCTATTTGACAAGTTCTTATATAGTATGCAAATTGTTGTTGCTACGAGTTGTGTGAGCATTATTTTTATATGAATTAATTTCCATCCATTTCTAACATATTAAATTATTCTCTCTTGATAACAATTTTGAGATTAGCAATCCATTACCATTAGTCATGTAACTGTTAGGAATAAAGATGCGCACAAGATAAGACAAGACGAGATTTCTGCAATCTCGATCTCGAATTTTCGAGAATCTCGAATATCTATATATATGGTACTATTAAGCGAAGCTTATTTTAGAATAAGATTTTTTATGATTTCTCCGTCGGAAATGATTTGTCTTATTTTCCGCTAATTAATCAATTTTGAATCAAATCCCGAAAACTTAGCGCCTTCATGGCTTCAATTCAAATGGCACAGGCACAGACCGTGCTGAGGACGTAATTGGTAAAGTGTTGTAATAACGTTGGTGCACGGCAGAAAGTGTGTGGTAACGTGAGTTTTACAAATGGGTCAACGGGCGATGCGAGGATGGTAGCGGTATATTCGGGGGCCGGTGAGCGTTTGGCAACGTATTTATCGTCGCTTGCGAAAAAAGAGTCTTCCCTTGTCTGTCGCACGGTTGAGGATCATCCTCTCTCGTTCTCTTTTTTCTCGCACGTGCCCAGACTTCGTACAAGACGAAGAACGAAGAGCGGCAGTTTCACTTGTAAAGCGACGCGTCGTCGAAAGTTAAAATGCAAAAATATCTCCTCAGTGATATAATAATGTGAGCAGTGATACTGCCTTACTGAGATTATTGGAGGGAGGTATAAGTGAAAATGTGTTGTTGCTGATCAAGTCGCTGGTAGCGTAAAGTGTCGAAATCGTAGTAACTCTTAAAATGCACTACATCTAAAAATTCAACCACTGTACTTGTATACTATCTGGAACTATTTGAGAACTTACACAAATACTGCCATTATTTTTCAACATATTACACTCACAGAAAGGATTTCTAATACTGAGGAAAAAAATGTTCTTGACATACTTCATCTTTAGTCAACCCTATATATTATAAAATTAAGATTATTTTAAAATCGATAATTTGATTCTATATCCTCGAATAAAATAAGATCGACATCTTATCTTGGAACAAGTATAACACACGTATAAATTTAGAAAATATATTTTTACATTTAGAATAAGTCTATTCGGTTATATACGCAATATTACAGCATCAAAACAGCGAAGTTCTCGTGGTGTAGCGCGTTAGGTAAAAGGTAGAGAGACGCAGAACGAGAGATCCCTAGTTCGAATCCCGACTGAACTCAGTTTTTCGTAAAAATATAAATAAAATTCCTTCCGCAGCAATAGAATAAGAATGTTTAAATAAAGAATATTATGTCGAAATAAAATTTTTCTATTAAGAAAATTAATGAGCTAATATCAAGAATACTTTATTCTAAATTTTAGAATTTTTCATTCAAGATTAAAATATTCTACTCTAAAAACATATATATGATTGGCTCTATGTCGATCTTATTTTATTCTAGATCTTGGAGTATTAGCATTGAATACAGAAATCTTTTCTGTGAGTGTATACTCTCTAAAAATGTAGTATTATCTAACGACTTCAGTGCTACACTTATAACTGATATAATTATCAGCAAATATTTACTATATGTGTGCTTTAATAATAATGCACTGATTCACTTTTAAAAGCTATGACTAAGTTGGCAAGTAACGCGTTACTTGTGACGTTGTTATCGTTACAAATTACTTTTTTCGTTGTTGATTTTCGTTGTTGACGTACAGTAATAAAAGTGAATTTCTTCAAAGTATTTTATTCCGTTGAAACAACAAATTTAATACGTTTCAATGAGTATTTTAGCTAAAACGAAATAAATTTCAACAGTCGAGGTCGATTGCAACGTTACATTTGACCCCGAACAATGATGTTTGATACAATGGATCCCAACCGTGTATTTAAATTTTAACTTACTAATAAATTAATAAATAAACTAAATAATTTATAATATTCAATATAAACAATTTATAATTTATAGTTTATAATATGCTAAAATAATCAAACTTAAATACAAAGGAAAAAATATACACTTACTTGCAATGGAAATATTAATATGACAATTTTAATTTATATATATACGCTCGTATATTAAAACTTTCGGTTATTAAGAATATTCTTTTCTAAAACAAAAAAATCGTGTGGCTGGGTCGCTGGAAAAGTGATGATCGGTTTTTAATTAACTTTGTTCGTTCTATACTCAACAATGTATCAATCAAAACACAAATGTATAGATCATAGATTTGTAAATATTTGGATTGTTACTTTCGCTCCCTGTTACTTTTGATCCCGCTTTAACCTACTAAAAAAAATAACTTGTTAAACTAAATGACTGGAAAAAAATTGATTTCAAATTTTTCAAAAAACTAATCGAAAAGGAAGTAACAATTTCTGGAGTACTTTATGTTCTATTTGTTTTTATGGTATATTAGCTCGACAAATTACACCAAGATGGATTCGCAAAAAAAAAAATGGAGGAAATATTTGTTTCTACATGAAAGGAGGTACTTGATACAGCTTGTAAATGACATCCGCTGTAGACAAGGATTCAATTAAAGCTCATTAAGAATGTTTCGACATTCTGTATGCCGCTGCTCGAATTTCAGCGAAAATGAACACGTTTCTTAAGCGCGTTAAAAAGAGCATCTCCTAAGCGTAATAATTACAATCGCGAAAAATGTATACAATTAAACGGTTGCGGTAGCACTCAACTCATAAGTATATATTAACGTAAATATACCTCTTGCGATAATTTAATTATTACGTTTTGTGCAATCCAGATAAAATCCTATAACAGGAAGCAAAATTTTACATCATTCGTATAAACAATTTTGCACATATTGATTTTATAATCAAATTGATATATGTATATATATATATGTGTGGGTAAACTCTCTCTCTTCAAGTTTATTGGTATGTGGAAGACTCAATTTTACTAATTAATAGAAGTTGTACCTTTCGTAACATATGTGATAACGCGCGATTTTTCATTATATTTACATTAATAACACATCACATAAACAAAAAGATATATAATATGTTATAACGGTATCTGATTAGCTTTAATGGATATTCAGTTATTTATAATACACTACGCAAAAAAATTAAAGGAGCACTTTAAAATTTGCAAATTTTATCGATTTTAGGAAACTAATATCTCGGCTTTCAGGAATCACAGGACATTGTTTTTTGACGCGTTTTAAAGGATAAAGCCTCTACTTCAAAATGGGTGAAATTTTTCATCCTATTATATTGTTTTTTTTTTTTTTCGTGAAAACCAAAAGCAAAGAGTGTTAGAGACTTGAAAATGTCATTGCGGCCTTTCACAGGCAAAGCAACGACGAGGTAAAAAACATCATCACATCAGTTTTGAAGGCGAGAACATTCCCTTTAAAATGACATGGAGAAAATTGTTGTAGCTTACCTAGGAGCTGAGTTATCAGGTTTCAAAGTAAACCATATTTTTTTTGCGTTGTGTATATTGCGAGAACACGATGTATACTGTAATATGATTCTAGATCTGTGAAAATGGTTCAACATATCCAAAGAAACGGAGTGGCAAAACTACAATACAATCAGAATTTTCGGTAGAATAATAGGAAATAATAATTTATTAAGCCAAGTAATAAAAAAAATATACATATATTTATACATATATATAATATACATATATATAAAAAAATATACATATAATAGGGTGGTCCTTATTTTTCAAACATGGAATTTTTTTAATTTCATGATTCAAAATGATTCCTTTTTATAAAAAAAAAAAACAATCTTTGTAAAACTTCAACTCAATCAGATTACAGCAAAGAGTACCGAAGGATGATTAATTTTTTATATATACTGATTTTTAGGATAAATAAGTATTTTAAATATAGGTAATATAAATCTAATATTTTCTTATAATATAAAAGTTCTATACGTATCAAATGAATGTATCCTATCAGGTTAATAATTCTCGGCTCAAGGATGTGTAACGTGTAACAGGATTCTTCACTCTGTGTGACATTATGTAGCTAATATATTGTCGATTCTTGTTTGAACGTTCCGTTTAATATTGTGCCGAATAAACGATCGTCTCTTCTCATTTCAAATAAGTTATAAAAATAATGTTGAACACGTCCTATCCCAAATTCTAAACATTGTTTCAGTCAATATACTGGCAACAGCAGTTTGATTTTGAGATATTATTTCTATCTCATGTAATGTATTGCGAAAATAAAAATCGTAAAATAAACTGAAAAAAATGTTGAAAATACTCCATAAAATACATTTATGTAGATGTATTGATATACATCGTTTCTCCCTCGAGAGGGAAATTATGCAATAAAACTTTAAAATTCGACACATATGCAGCGTTTAATGTAAAATTCACTGCCGCTGTTGCTTTTAAAAGCGTATCTCGTATTAGCGATGCTTTTAGCGTTGGATATAATTTAATTACAGTTGTAAAATATTGAAATTGTTTATATGTAATCTAAGTAAAAAATAAGAATCGCCTTTAATTATTAATTATTTATATATACTAATAGCTTATTTTATTTATTTATTATATGTGATTTATTTATATTCTCTATATATTTTCCGAGATTTTATATAAAAAAGAAGTATATATATATATAGATTTAAAGTGCATCTGATGTTAGTTATAATTTATTATTTGGATGCAAAATTCTGCATTTGAAATATATTTATAGCTAATGATATTTCCGTTTCTAAAAAACCAAGTTTTCTACAACAAATATTAATTGTGTATTGAATATCAATATAGTCTTCCATTAGAATCCTGATCTAAATGGGGAATATTGGTTTGCATGTGTATACTATTTGATTGCCCAACAATGTTTCAAATTACCTAGAGCTTACTGGGTATACGAATCGTTCGTACAGAAAGAAATTGGAACAAGAAAAAATGAAATAGGAAATGTGCCTTCTACCCGTTAATTAAAAGTGCTGCAGAGGAAGTAGCCAACTAAAAAGGGCGAGGCTGAATGAAAACAGCTGCCACTCGATGACGACACAGTCTAAGAGCGCGCTTAGTTCGGAAGCTTCACCATCGTTAGTTTCACGAACGGTTATTAAAGCCGGTGCCCATCTAATAAGGCATTTTTTCAACCTTCTAACGAAGCATTTTAACAATAAGTGGAAGAAATTTCTTGAGAAATTTTAATCGAGCGTTTCTGAAAATTTTTGAAAATGTCAATCAAACTGGTATAAACGGTAATTTTTGTAGATAAAGAATTGATGAAGTTAACTAAATTTCAATTTCGATTCTCATTAATACTCAATATATATTCGATAAATTTAGATTTCATTGATGCTGTAGAAATTCAAAAATATTTTATTTATTTATGTGAAAACGGAAAAGTAATAATTAATATAAAATATATCTTTCCATGTGATAGCGTGCATCGAAAATTAAATAAGATTATGCCTTTCAATTTCCGGATAAATTCCAGTTAGATTCCTCTGAAAGCCATTTACAGAACGGTTTCCCTACATATTTCACGTAGATCTAAAATTATTTTCACGATATGTCCCTCTATAGAAATAATCTGAAGTAATTGTGAATCATCTGATGTTAGAGTTCTACGTTTTGTGGCACTCTGTTAGACTTCAATAATTTAAATCTTAATACTTTCATACGAACACTGCTCAATTTCTCCTTCCTTTACTTAGAATTTGATACTAGTTTCTGTACTTAAACGTCCACTCTTCGATAAAGTTCAAAGGAGTACATGGAACCAATCAATATATATAAATTAGGTAAAAATTTCGTTAGTTTTGCAAAAGGGAGCAATATTATTAACTGATGCGCAAAGCGTGGACGTACAAGAAGATATAAACAATATTTAATTGTAAAGTCCGTTAATGTAAGAACATAATATGAATACGAAGCCTATAGCAGTCTAGCTTGGATCTTAATTACTTGTAAAAAGATATAAAATTTCAATCCTACCATAAACTTCAGTAATTAAGGGCGAATGAGAGTACAGCGTTGTTGTTGGTACAAACAGTAATAAGAAGTGAATTTCTTCAAATTACTACTTTATTCCATTGAAATAAGAAATTTAGAACCTCTCGACTTATTTTGGAATCATTCTCAGGTAATACAAATTTAATATTTCTCTTTTATATTTATTGTTCGAGTCACATCAGATTTGCAGATTAATGTTGAAATCTCTGTTAAAGGAGGATGTTAAAAAGAGACCGATTTTTGCCCACAAACGTGCAAATAAAAGAAAGAACCTCTCGACTTATTTTGGAATCATTCTCAGGTAATACAAATTTAATATTTCTCTTTTATATTTATTGTTCGAGTCACATCAGATTTGCAGATTAATGTTGAAATCTCTGTTAAAGGAGGATGTTAAAAAGAGACCGATTTTTGCCCACAAACGTGCAAATAAAAGAAATAGCGTTTTTGGTAATTATTTATTGTAGGGAATTGTATATTTATATACAATAAATATTTGGGTAATTATTTATTGTATATAAATATACAACAAAATACTTCAACTTCTGGACTCTTGGAATTCCAAAAATTCGGTAGTCAACGGGCAAATGAGAGTACGGCGTGGTTATTATTACGCAAATCCAATAAAAAATTGATAGATTTTCTCAATTTATTCAAGTTTTAGAACGTTTCGATTCATATAGAACCTTCATCAGCTAATACAGCGTATCCATAAATTCATCTATTCTACATAATAATTAATAATTCTTGTGGAATATGTCACAGCACATTGTTAGATGAGATGTTCAAAATCTCACAAGATACGTCGGCGTTTGGCCATTGTAAGGTTATGATGTAATTTTTTGTATAAGATGGTTTATGGTTAAGTCTCTTTTGGTTATTTTTAATACCTAAGATGAACGATTTGAGTTGGATTTTGTTTTTATTGTATCTTGTGAGATTTTGAACATCTCATCTAACAATGTGATGTGACATATTCAACCAGAATTATTACTTATTATGTAGAATAGATGAATTTATGGATACGCTGTATTAGCTGATGAAGATTCTATATGAATCGAAACGTTCTAAAATTTGAATAAATTGAGAAAATCTATCAATTTTTTATTGGATTTGCGTAATAATAACCACGCCGTACTCTCACATTTGCCCGTTGACCACCGAATTTTTATAAATATACAATTGTACTACGTATAATATATAGTATATATGTATATATAAATATATTTACATTTGTATATGTGATGCCTTTTGCACTAACGTGCGATCTTTTTTCTTTTTTTTACTTCGTGCTGAATATAGAGAATTTGTATAGTACTTGTCGAAAGTGAGAATCTCGTGCAGTGAATTCGGAGAAATTAAAAGTTGCACTACCCCTAATTTTTCTAAATTAAAGATTTAAGAGACCATGGATTTCCAATATTACTTCAATATGCCGTATCTTTTTGAATATCAAACTACAAACGTTTCATGCGATAGTTGTGATATTTTTATATACCTCGAGAAATAAAATTATTTTTATCTCAAATTATATTTTAAATTATCTTTAATTTATGTACATATTACATATATGTGTTAAAATAAATCGAAGAATGAGCAGTTAAACTGACAATTATGTTAAAATTTCACTAAACATTCGACTATATATTTTGAAATATTTAATATTTGAAAAATATTTTTCTCAAAATCATTTTTATTTATTAAAAGTAAAGTATGTGTGTGCTAACTTTTAAATAATGTTTATGCATTATTTAAAAAGCAGACTTTTAAAATGTATTTTGTCCAAAATTTATAATTTTTTAGAAAATGAGAAAGAGAAAATTAATAAGTAGGTATTCCTTTTTTCTTTAAACAAAGAATGCTAAAAATGAAAAAGCAATATTCACTATTTGTTATAAAGTCGATAGTTTCTAAAATTATTTAGAAATAAATATAGGAAGTAAAATATTCTGTATGTTTTTGTTGTCATTATTGTGCAATGTGACATTATTGTATACAAATATTAATAACAAAATTGTCAGTCAGAGATATTAGTGACAGAGATTAAGATAGAGGTAGAAGAATCAATGTACGTATTTAAGTTGATAAATGTCAAATAATTTATATACCTCGTAAGAGCGTCCTCATTTCTCTTCGGTACGAAACGGTCTTGATATCTGAAAGAAAAAAAATAAAAGAATAATAATTTCTATGCTTGATACTATGTACCTACATTCTATAGTTACATTTTATCACGCAACTTATGTATATAAGATAAATTTTCACTATATATAATGTGTACTCTCTCTGAGAATATATGTATTTTTGGCTCAAATTACTCGTTGCGATGCCTCCTTTCAGGACATATAACGTTCGATTCAAATTTTTTTATATTTTAGTAGTTATGCACTCCCCAAAAATCGACTTTGGTGGCCTGGGATAAGAGATTTGTAGTGTCTCTCAGTTTTTGAACATGGACGGAAACACTACCGCGTCTTCTGATATCTAATAATTCATAAAAAATTCTATACCACAATCAAAAAATTTAATTTTTTATTAAACCGTACAACTATCCTTAAGCATAAAAGGTTAGTAAAATTTTTAATAATTATATTTCATTGTACGATCTAATATACTTAAACATGATTAAGAAAATACATTATATATTATGGTTCAAATAATGAAATTTAAATAAAATAAATAAAGAAGTGCTACGGATCAGAAAAGACAAATTTAATGTAATCGAGATACAAATTGAAAATAATAATAAAAATAAAAATTAAATAGCGCTATACATGATTCACAGACGTTTCGACTCCGCGTCATTTTCAATGTTAAACATAATATAAAAATACTTATAATAATAAATATAGTCATAATATAAAAACGGTTGAAAGTTATGAACAATGAGTAGAAATTGATATAGACTTATACGATTGTTAGATGTAAGTGATGATACTAAATCTATACAGTTTCCTATTTTCAAAAAATAACGTGTCCTTATTATCGCCATTACATACAGTTCCATTTTTTTTAAAATAAAATATAACAAGAAGTCGCAGTAGGAAAATCCGATAAAATAATGTTTATAAAATAATATGTTTGACATATTAGCGGTTGGTACGGGGTTTGTCGCACATCGTATCGAGCCCTGGCTCATAGTTTTCGCCTGCTGCTGCAGCAACCGGCATTTTTTGAGCGTGCAGGACGCTCTCGCGGGGCTTCGGCGATCCTTTCGGGCTTTTCCGGGCGTCGTCGAACGCATTCGTTTTACCGGCTTGTTCAGCAAGCCAGAGAAGATTAATCGCGGTCGCCGTACAGATCGGTTGTATTGCACGAGCAACAAATAAAATCTCGAAAAGTATATCGCGAGTGGTTTTGATGTGCAAACCCTTCGATTCACGTCCTTCATTGTCTCAACGGTGGCTGCCACAGTAATCAGTGGCTTCTTATTTACGAGAACTGCAGAGACGCGTTGTCTCGACCATGCTTCCCGATTCCGAGCATCCCGGGAAGACGCATGGGGCCAGACGCCGCTAAAAATCAGCCGGGCGTCGACGGCCAATTCACAAATACTGAACAACATAAAATCTTATACATCATATCTTTGTGTGAAAAAATTCAAGTTGATATAATTAAGAAATGTTTACTATTTTATGTATACAGTAAGAAATATTATTCTACATTGTACTCGTATTTCATACAAATTCACAAACATATGATGTATATCGCATTTTTTGTGAACCTAAATTTAATTAACATTTTAGGTCAAAATCATGTGTATCTATTGACAAAAAAAGTTCGTTAAAAAGGTGAGTGCACTGACTGTTTGTAGCCTGCTATTTTCTGAGTTTATGGGTACCAATCGGCGTCTGTCAGAGAAGCGTGAGTGCAATGCCGAAAAGAAAACGAGGGTGTCTTTCTTTCATCGGGTGTTCCATTACTAAAGACAAGCCATACTCGACACATGGTGTAATACACACTGTTGGACTATATGTATATGACATGTACGGTCGATGCTTTCGTGAATCGTTTACTGTTATCAAGTTAATTTGTTTTTAATGAAAATTTAGGTGCATGTAACACTTTCTGGTAGCCTTTTCTGGTGAATTAGTATTCCAATTACGTGTTATTTTGGGACAGAAATAATCTCGATGTTCACAGGAAAAACGTAAATTGAAAGCAATTTGTGATATTTGAAATTATAAAATATTATATTTATTTTTAGAATATTATTAATTTGCGAAAACGAATTATCACTTATCCTCGATACTTTGAAAATTTTGCCCTTTGACAATTATTGATTGAACAGAAATAAACAAAAATTATTTTATTTTTATTTGAATTATGGATATTACATACGAAAATACATAGCTTTATTAATCAACCGTTTATTTATTTCACAAGTTAAACTTTAATTTTTTATTTTTAACAATAAAAAATAAATATCTCAAATATCATGTCAGTATTTTTCACATTCGTCAGTAAAATTATGCTGATGGTCACCTCGAAAATCAGTTAATCATCAAATAACGTTTTTACGTTATCATATTCTAAATAAAAATGTATTAGCCAAATATAAAGTGCCGTTTAATACGATTTAAGCAAATGCTTTTTAAATATTCCTTTGTTAAGAATATTACACGTCCGACACTTTCTATTCAAATTTGATGTTGATAATTGACAGAGAAAAATTTAACGAATGTTAAACGTTTATTTAAATTTTTGACGTGAACGTGTTATATTCATATCAAATTAAACATCCAACATCCTTTTATTAAAAGGTTTCAAACGATGATATTAAATCTTTTGACAAAATTAAGCCTCAAGCGATATACCTACTTGCCAGAAAATTGCTAATAAATACATTAATGATATCTAAAATATGTTTAAATTTAAAGTTTATGATTTGACGATATTTCGAATAACATTAATTTTAATTTCGGACCGTAGTTGAGTACAAACATATTAATGTGTCTTTAGGTAATATTTAATTAATTTAAATTTGTAATAAGGCTCAATAAATTTTAAAAAATAATAAAAGGAAACAGTGCTATGAGCCCAAAAATTCGTTAAAATATAAAATTGTTAGTAAATAAAATCTATCATAGAGATAAAAAAATATAAAGTTTAATAAAAATAATGGAAAAAATTATATATAAATTTAAATTTATATACAAATATAAAGTTTAATAAAAACATACCTTTCAACCTTTGTTAGGAGTAATAAGGCTCAATAAATTTTAAAAAATAATAAAAGGAAACAGTGCTATGAGCCCAAAAATTCGTTAAAATATAAAATTGTTAGTAAATAAAATCTATCATAGAGATAAAAAAATATAAAGTTTAATAAAAATAATGGAAAAAATTATATATAAATTTAAATTTATATACAAATATAAAGTTTAATAAAAACATACGTTTCAACCTTTGTTAGGTCATTATCAATGTTTATCATTAACATTGATAATGATCTAACAAAGGTTGAAACGTATGTTTCTATTAAACTTTATATATTTTTATCTCTATGACAGATTTTATTTACTAACAATTTTATATTTTAACGAATTTTTGGGCTCATAGCCTTTGGGCTCTGTTCCTTTTATTATTTAATTAATTATTAATAAAAATATATTTCCGCGCAGAAACACAAATTGTAATTTATGTCAAATGAATAAATTTATATCTAATCAATAAGTAAATGCACTCACAAATATTCGATATTGCGTTTAGCAATTAAAGATCTGTCTGTAAGATAAAATATAAATAAAATTAGTAATGATAATAAGGACTATGAATCAAAACAATATAGTTTGATAAAACAATAAACAATTTACGTACGAACCCTTCGATACCGATCGGGCCATTATCAATGTTATAATAAATACAATTTAAAAAATCGGTAAATCTTGAAAGTATAAACGTACAAAAACCTTATGAGCAATCATTTATTACGGATGTTGCATCATTAACATCTATTGTAGAATTCATGGTCATATTAATAAAAATTAGATGTAATATATAATTTTTAATTTAATTAGAGTATATAATTTTTGTAACCGTCTCTAAAGATTTTGTGATTGCTAGCAACATATATAAATTGCTAGTAAACTATAAGTAAGTTTCGTTTAAAAAATATTGTTTCTGTAAATTTTTAATTTCCGAATTGCCAATTTTCTAATCTTCATCCCTTATTTTCGAAATCAACAATGACTGAATGATGTGGATGCATCAAGCGTCCCAAAGGGTCCACAATTCACTCGCCACGGCGCTGACCCAAGGTGGAGGTCATTACACCCAGTAAGCTCTCATTACTCCTCGATCGAACGACCTCTTCTCTCTCTTTTACTCTTCCTCTTTCTCCTCTACACCACGTCTTCGCAGCTTGACCCTTTCGTGTGCTTCGTCGGGTAACCGGTCGTTCCCTTCGAAAAGCTTCTTCGGCGACTTTCTTGCAATCGGTAATGCCAACGAAAATTTATCGCATCTCGTCCCGGTCGACTCATCGATTTTCTCGTCTACTCCCCTTGCCCGCCTTCCTGACGGACCACCGAAAATCTTCAACCGCAAAGAGCAGACCGCCCCCGCGCGAACCACTTCTCTTCTTTTTGCTCATATTGACGACCGTCGCTCGTAAATTCACGTGGAATCTCCGTATATTGCCTAACTAGTTTGCCCGCATAGATTTACGGCATGTTCCACGTTGATTTAGCGCCAAGTTCGTTAAGAGAATACTGCGATAATGCTAAAAATGACGCGCGCTTTCGCGCCGCGTTGTTTTCCACGCGATTAATTTTAATCTCATATATAAATCTAGTGATAAATATTAAAAAATTGTTTCTAAAAACTATGTAGTATTATACAATCGATCGTTATATTCTGACGTATCAGTTGTGACCTCGATTCTTTAAAGATTTTTTTCTAAAAATACTTCAAAATTTCTAAAATGCCATCTCAGTATGAAAATACATTTATATTCTCACTATAATAAAGATCGCATGAAGTTAATAAAATAATAACATCTAAACTTTATTCATAAATTCATTGTGAAATTTCAGAAAGATTTATATTTTTAAATGTATGCTGCATTTTTTAATATGCTTATAAGAAGCCTGCGAATAATAATGCGGTATAAAGTTACACGAGTTGCGGATACATATAAGCTTTGTTTATCTATTATATTTGCGTATCGGGGAAGTTTCAGGGAAATTAATCTCATATGTAATATCGAATACCCAATATTCACGTTAATTCAATTTACAGTATTTATGCCTACGTTATGCATCGGCTAGATTAGTCAGCTGACGCACGTCATGATTTTGCTTGAATACGTAACAGCACATATCCATCTTACGCGGAATATATTTAGAGCGCGTTGTTATCCCGACCTACACACGCACGAAATCAACCATACGATTTGTTCGCCATGTTTGCAATCTCCCGGTTCACTTGACGTTAATGCCTGCCCATGATTGTTATGTTACCAAATATCATACATCAGTAATTAGCTTCTTTAATTTCATTCCTCTCTTATCCTATTTTAGGTATAGTATCGTAAAATGTTATTATAAACATCAATGTGTAATTCTAATATTACTCCGGTTTACATATCAAATTTTATTATTACCATCACTGCGCTATCAGCGTAAAATTATATTATTATTATTATTTAGTTTACATATCATATATTAAAACTATTATTAATACTAACATTAAACTATGTAGTTTTATCTTTTCTCTTTGTATTTATTATATACTGAGATGAATGTACGTATGCATAATTTTTCACATTTTATGTTACTTTCAGGGTCGTTCAAACGTTTTTAAAAGATTTAGCTTGAAACAGAAATTATGGACAGTAACATCATCTACAAACTACGCGATTTCTTCTTTTATCCATTTTACAGAAATTGTTAACGGAGAAACAATGCGCAGTCCTATTCGCAGAGAGAACAAACGTCTGCGCCATTTGATTACGCGACAACATTGTTGGCTTACGAGTCATTATGCAACCGACAGCGTGGTCATAACTTCGAGTAAACGCAAGGAATCGGCACGAATAATGAATGAGAGAAAGGCCAGCCTGTAACGCTTCTGCCTGAGCTCTCGACCGAGATAATCCGCGCTTATGGAGTAGTACGCTCGCGAGGAATAGGAAATACCAACTCTTTATAATTATAGTAATTTTAAACTTTACCTTTATTGCGCAGTTCACAGGATTTTTAATTTTTAGGATATTGTGTCCAAATAATGTTCAATTTCAAGCTTTATTTGAGACACGAACTGTCGCATTGAGCGAACGGAGCGTCTTTTGCAGAGCCGATCACACGAAAGTTTTTCGAAAACTTTGTGATGAAAACATGGTCCTGTAGCGTGCCAAGTCTGCTGAATATGCTGTATATAAGTTATTATATACTTTGAGTTCTACTTGAAATATAAAAAGACATTATATTTCTAGTAGAATTGTAGACGTTAAATATTATTCATTACTATGGACAACGCACGAAATATTTATTGTAAAAATATTTTTTAAATATATAGTTACACTTTTTAAATTATATCTTTATTAATTCTATATTAATTTTCCGTTGCCTGAGATTTAGATAGAATGTTTGCTTTCATGATAAAATTCTATCATACGTCATTTTTTAAAGCTAAAAAAATTCTTTAAATTATTTATCACAAAATGCAAGTTTTTCGCACCTTTCATATTTTTTAATTTATAACGTTATTAATTATAATAATCCTATATACACTACGGAAAAAGTAATTTTTAATTTATATTAGCTAAAAAGGCAATGAATTTTCATAGCCACATAATTTATACATTTAATATTCACACATTATTACATTTAAGTTGCCAACCTCGAGAGAACGTGGAAAATATTCAGCCATTGGTAGAAACTCTTTGTGTTAGAGTAATCGTATCACAGTCATTGTTCGACGCTTCATTGTAATACGAAGACTTCCGCAGAGGCAAAATTACGCTCTTCCGCGCTTCGTCATGTTTTTGCCTATCAGGCTATATGCGTGGCGAAATATTCGTGCATGGCAATTGCCGAAAGTCGCAGAAAAAAAGAATATCCCCGACGTGTTGCTCGATAAAAAAATCTTTCATCGTCGATCGAATTTATGGAGCGTGTCTTCACCAACGAAATTGGCGCGAGGATAAAAAGCTTTACGGAAATTTTGGCGACACGAATTTCGCAACGTAAAAACACGATGTATCCCACGCATCGCTCATCCTCGATGATGATGCCCGCAACATGCGTCATGCGTACAATTTTGGAAATTTCAAAGCGAGAATTGAAATCTGGATGTGTAATGCCGGTGAATTCCGATCTCAATGCGAAATACACATAGTGATCACGTACTCATATCCGACGAGTTAATTCTGTAAAAGTACATATTCTCTTGCATCTACAGCGCATGGAAAATCGGACATCATAGATATCACAAGCGTTTCGATTCGTATTTTGACGCGTGTTTTAAACTACGTCAATTGATAGGCTCATGAAAATTTCAGAACGCCCCGCGAGAACTTAACGTCGCCACGAATTCGTGCTGATCTCATCGTCTCCCTGTCAATTCCCACGCGATCTATCGACGTCGTGCGCTCGGGGACATTATTTTGATTAGCGAATAACAAGCAAACGTCGGTTTGACCTGCAGCACCGATTCCAAATACGCATAAACACGTTAACAGTCCAAATTTCGCGAACACATTATACGTGCGAATGCGGAATTAGCAATTCACGGCTCGCCATTCGCGATCCATAGTAAATTCGCAGTAATTCACTGTTTATCAATACGGACCTTCAACATTGTTAACGAGATTCCTGCCTCCTGGCTCATTGTTTGTAAAATTATATATTGCTCTATATATGTATAAACCAACACGAACCGACTGATGCACGCTCTTTGATTTCGTCAAAAAATCGCCGCACTGAATTGGCACGGATGATAAACAACGAATGTGAAATTCGACGAAACTGTCTGTTCACATTATTCACGAATTGTTTCATACAAATAACGAACATTATTCACAGATTATTTCGTATCGAATGGCGAACTGGGAATCGCGAATTGCGCACATAATCCGACGCTAGTTTAAACGATAATCGAATAGTTGGCAATCGTGCTGGCGGTATTGATAAGCGTCGATTCCTCGCACTATCGTGTAACAAATCAACGATTCTTCCCGCATGCAACACGACGCACAAGATGCAGTAGATTATCGTAAAATCTGCCACTTTTTCGTTTCGTCATTTCTTGTTTATTTAACAAGATCAGATTACGACTTCACTCTGGTCACTTGGCACTCGGCACTACGTCGGCGTCTGCGTCTCGTTGTTGGAAAGGAAATGACTGAACTTACAATTAGTATAACAAGCTAATTCACGAAAAAGTGTACTGCAGAACTGGTAGGACCCCATACCGAGCGTTTCTGCACACAAGGACATTTCCCCTCGTCGTCGAGACGAACCATCGCTTCTGATTCGTCATTGACCTTTCCAACAATCGATCGATCGATTAATCGAACGAAGCAGAGTGGGAGGATTTTTGAAATTCTCGATTTTACTTTCTAGCAGGAACTTACGGTGATTTTATGCGTTTCATTATGGTTGATCTGTCCCTATCCATATCCCCGATGCGTCTTTCTTCGGTACGACTTGATTCTGCTCGATTCTGCTCCTGGCTAACTGCAGGTCCGTCCGCCGTTGCACGATTTTTCCAAACCCCTCAAAATCAGCCAAAACCATCTCTCGTTAGTTAAGCGGATATTTCGTGCGGTTCTCTATTTGTACGTAATCAACGGGTTCCGTAACCCAAAGCACAGTGAAGCGCGAATACTACGTAAATAATTGTACATAAATAATAGTACACGTTATAATAGATTCAAGCACTTTCGTTTCTTGCGCGCCTCTGCACCGAAAATTTAATTCTCGCTCAACAGTCTGATCGGATTTAATCAATAAGCACGGATTTCGAAGACAAACACAAAAAGTAAAAATAAATAAATGTATTTAAAAAATTTTAAAAGCTATAAAAATCAAAATTAGACGCGTTCTGTAGATTTACGAATAAAACGCTTAATTAATTTGAAAGAAAAATCCAACTATTTGCATGTATAAACGTTAAACATCTGAACTCAACCTAACCCGGTCGTTTCCGCGGAGAAATCATTCAGAAATAAAGCGAGACTAGGAATTACTTACTGGCTAGTACATCCACAGATTAAAATTTTGAAGATTTATCTCGAGGGGAGTGGCTCGCGAGAGAAGGGCTATATCAAAGGCGCGCGGATTGTCAACTTTCAATATGTTCTCCGGACTGAGGAGGTCGAAGGCGCTCCCGACACCGACTCTTTCCACGATACCTCGACATAGTGTACGATAAGGCGGATATTAAGCCACTAGTTCCCCGAGATTCGCCGGCCGCGCGGGGATTTGGAAAAATTGCGACGAACTCCCGTCGTTGTACTCTTGCGATGCACACGACACACACACGTACAGCGAAACAACGCGAATGAAGGGGAAAGAAATGGAACAAAAAAGATATTGCACTGTTCCGCGCACATACACTACGGCAGCATGAGCCGGAGCACACAGCGTTCGTTGTCGTCGTCTTCGTCGTATTCTCCCATCGGAACTTATCCGTCTCGTGTCACCAGTACCCGGCCGTTTCGTTCTCCGCTATGCGGCGGAGCAGCGTGCATGCGTGCGTAACATAAATTACCGCGCGCGCGTTACGTATGTCGGGTGTGTAAATATATATATGTTGGGGGGGGGAGGTGTGTGTGTATGTATGTGTGTGTGGATGTGTGCGCGCGCGCGCGCGCGCGTACGTAGGTAAGCGCACCGAAATACCAGGTGGATCAGAGATACGACCTCAGCGACGCGCCAACGACGACTGCTGATGACTGCACCAACTAACAGAGGTCTCACATGTATCGAGCGATAAGGGGGAGAAAGTAGGGGAAACAGGGAGAGATGGGGGAAAGCTACAGTCATGTAGGAATACGCGAGTGGGGGTATACCTCGTGTGAACACTGATGCCAGTCGGCCATTGGCGTAAGAGCGATGTTCGTCGATATTCGCGGATTTCCGGGAATCTATTTTTTTTTTTTTTTTTTATAATTTTTGTTTCTTTCAAAATCTGATGCTAATTACACCGATCTGATTTTGAAGGAACGCCTGAACATGGACCGACGAAGAAAACTATTCTGATTTCTTGCGTGAATTTGTAACATTATTATGAAAGACTCTTGATATTCACGTGATATTCGCAACATCGATTGATTAAAAATGTTCAAGACGGATCTTGGAAATAGAATAATGAAAATTATATGAAAAAGCATATGATAGATTGCGCGATTATGTTTTTATCTAAAATATGAAAGTTGCTCCGAAATTATGCCGATCGGCAGTACTTACTATATAATAAGAATCAACAAACTACATTATATATTATATAATGCTAGATATAATACAAATGTATTATATTTAGCATTATATAGACACACATATACATATGTATGTAAATATATACAATAGTATATACATATGTATATACTACACATTAAATTTATACATACATGTATATGTATATAAACTTTCATTGAATATTACTGTATAACAAAGAGCATAATTTACTCACTTATCTCATTGTTGCGTTAGCAACAGTTATCTAAAGTGTAACTTACAATGGCGGCTGCAAGTTCCCCGAATTGTTAGGGGATATTCACTCCACCAGTTCTCGCCGTATTCACCGAATATCATTGCCGAACTACTAGTAGTAATTCAGTGTAGCTCTCGTACACCGATGCCGATCATTAATCAGCGATATATGGTTTATCAATTCAAGCATAATTCAAAGACATTACAGATAAAATTCTTATTTTTCCAGGTGTCGATTAATTTTCATTCTTTAATTAATTGTTACTGATTGATTAAGATTTATTTTATTCGCACAATATTAAATATTTTACATTCTAGTTAGAATTCTATATGATAGATGAATTAAAACAAAAACAAATTTGGAATATTTATTTATATATAAAGGATATTTATGTAAAATTAGATTGAGATATAGACATTAGTTGTTCTGTAAATAAACAAAATATTCATTTGTTATAAATTAATTAGTGAATCTCAATGAAACTTTGTATAAGTTATTTTTAATACTTAAAGTACTTATAAAAAAAATTTCGATTTTTGTTATTTAAAAAATTTTTGTGCATAACAATAATACTAATAAATAAAACAAATAATCCATAAAAATGTATTACTCAATAAAAACAGGATGTTATGAACACAACTTTTATATGTATTATATGTAGTTTATTTAAAACGTAAATATTAATATACACGTGTTGATAATAATTGTTTGCCGACTAAATTTGAAGGGGCTATGGGATATCACATGCAATATAATTATCCACTATTTAATCCAATGCAATATGATTATTCGCTATTTGGTCCAATAATAATACCACTTCGCAAGTTTTTTTTAATTTATATTTACTCACAAAATAACGTATACACAAGTTGACCGTAATTTACGCAAAATCAACTCTATCCATCTTGGAATCAGAGAATGCAACAACAAAACAGACGCTATGCTCTCGCGCCATATACACGCGAACAAGAAAGCGCTAGACAACCAACGAAATGCAACCAGCGGCACACTAGATAGAAAATTGAGAAGCCAAGCACGCATAACGTAAGGGCGCTCGATAAAAAAAGGTGGGAATCGCGAATTCAAGAAACTTAAAATCCCCTTAACATGTGTTTTATGCCCTTATAACCTCCTTAATTTTTCCCTCATCTTTTACAATAATTTCACTAGAGACAAGTTTTGATATTTTTGATAATATAATATTTCTTTCTGGTCATTTTTTGATATATATATATAACTTTCAGGAATTATTACAAGTTCCTAAATTAATTTTTGTACAGAACTGAAAACTATAATATTAAATCTTATAGGACCGTACATGTGAGAAACACAACCAGTAAGAAATTGCCTGGTCGAGCTGGAGACCTTAGGTACAATTAATATATAAATTCCGTGTGAATTTATATATTACGTATGTAATCTTTTAAACCGCGCACCGAACAACTTTTGTACAGAACTGAAAACTATAATATCAAAAACATTATTTACTTACGTCTTCAAATTAAATTCTAAAGATTCGCATTCAGGCAGTGATGCCAGAATTATTGATACGTATGTCTGTCAAAAAGTGGGGATGGAACGGATACTCATACCATATTAAAGAGGAAACATTCAGCGTGGAACCGATCGTACACTTTTTTGTGGGAGTATCCCTTCCATCTTCTTTTTGATGGAGCTGCATCTCAATTTTGGCATAACTGAATTTCAAAGATTCATTTTATTAGAATATTTATGAAAAATTTTATAATATGCCATCTATTTTATTTTATTTTATTATATTTAAATAATAGAACTTCGCTGTGTTAATCTAACGATAGTGCCGTCTATATGCGGAGAATATCTATATAGTATAAATATAACTAGAGAGAGGAGGGAGTTTTAGATTAATTAGAAAACACTAACTAAATTCCTATAGTTAATACAGTTAAACTGAAGTTAGTCTATCAAACATTCCAGTTCTAGTTATAAAATATCGACTGCTATCATGATAATCAGAAATTCCATTTATTATAGTTTCATCAAATTGCATTCTGCTATACATGTCTTGTTGGTATAAACAAAACATTTTTTCAGTGTACATACGCAAGTGAGAAATCTTCGTATAGAATACAGTGCGAATTATTAGGTGAATTTACTTTCCGTCTTTCTATATGTCACAATATCAACTCGTTTATACATGAAATAATTGTCTAAAACTGGGTCTCTTGGTAACTTACGCCCATGTCTAAGCTTGCCTAGATGCTTGAAACGTTTATCAAGGGGACTGTATCGCAAGAGAGAGCAAACGAGAGAACGGGAGCGGGAAGAGGGGGAGAAAAGGGGGGAGAGAGAGAGAGAGAAAGAGAGAGAACGACAAGAAACAAAATGGAGACGGACAGGAGAGAATGCGTTCAAAAAGAAGAATACGAGAGTTCCCCCTTCTACAGTAGGGTTTCACAGAGTAGTTAATCGTGAACCTACCGGTCGTTTAGTTGATCGACCAAATAACATTGAATTATTTCTGAAAAACTGTACATATGTACGTCGACACATGTACATGCACGTGCGTGTGTTGCTTGTTAATAATTAATATTGTCTAAAACTCAAAAATGGTAAGCAGCACCAAGTTCATGAAACATCTTTATCGATACAGAGAGGATCCTCCTTTCTTCTTTTCATTGTCTATACTATATCATTTTTCACCTCGGTAAAAAAGGCGGGAATCGCGAATTTAAGAAACTTAAAATCCTTAACATTATTAAAAACAACATAAACTCTATATACAAAACGGCTAAAGATGAGCATAATCAACAATAAATATTACATATTACTAATTTAATATGTTTAAAAATAGTTAAATGTAGTTAAAAATAGTTTTAACTTCACAAACTGAGATGTTTAAATAAAATCTAGCTTTGATGATACTTTTTATTATATGTTAACGATTAAAAATGTATTTTATATTTAATTTTTATTATAAAGAATTAAGTTCTTAGTTTTATTTTCATTTCATTAAGATATTTAAAGAAAGAGGGTATTATAAATTATTATAAAAAAATATAAAAATATTAATAAAGATTTGATTAATATAACCTAATCCTTTTTTTGTTAATAATAGACATAACTTTATAAAACAAATAATTATTTTTATGATTCAATTTATCCTTCGGAGTTGTTCAATATATCTTATAAGAGAGATTTATTGAACCACTTTATCTCTTTGTATAATCAACAAAATTATTTCTTATTTACAAAATATATTAACGATTTATAAGTACTTAATTATTGAGCCAAATAAGCTGGTGATCGTTTCACCCTGAAATTGTTTAAATAATTAATAAACAATAGTCGGAAATTTTTCTAATTTTTTCTGCCAGAGATATATTATTTTAAATGTGCCCAGGAAGGTATCCTGCAAATTTCAGCTTGAAACGCGCCTAACTACGGTCTCCAGATGAATCCGCTGCTGGTAGATAGTTAATTGTTATAAACAATAGGGTAGGAAATTTTTTCAATTTTTTCTGCCAGAGCTATTTTACTTTAAATGTTCCCAGGAAGGTTTCCTGCAAATTTCAGCTTGAAACGCGCCTAACTACGGTCTCCAGACGAATCCGCTGCTGGTAGATACTTAATTGTTATAAACAATAGGGTAGGAAATTTTTTAAATTTTTTCTGCCAGAGCTATTTTACTTTAAATGTGCCCAGGAAGGTTTCCTGCAAATTTCAGCTTGAAACGCGCCTAACTACGGTCTCCAGACGAATCCGCTGCTGGTAGATAGTTAATTGTTATAATCAATTAGGTAGGAAAAGTATACAAATACCCTTTAAGACTTATTAATTATACGTTATATTTTATATTTTAGATCGGGGGATATTTGGTAATGAATTGTAGCGTTTGCAAACCGTATATTAGCCGTATAATATATGAATTCATAGCATTCGTTTGTTTAAGTTGAGAACCACTGCATATCCGAATCCGCTGCAGCGAATCCGCTGCTAGTTTCAGCGTCATGATCTTCTACTCAGGTAGTAAATGAATATACATATATAGGGATTGTCGAAAAATATGAGAATGTGTGTAGGAATTGAAGGAGCAGAAGGTTGTTGAACTTTGGGTCAATATAGGATCGTTAAAGAAAAAGGTCTATCCAAAAAATTTTTTTTAGAAGAAAAATAGCTTTCCTCTATTATGATAAGTTTTAGACTTGTATATTACTATCCTAACCGTACTAAGTTTCCTTCTCATTTCCCGGTTTTAAAAACCGAGCCAGTGTTGGATACGGATAAGGTCAGCAAGGAAGCTACAACTTAAAGATATTTTAGCGGAATGTCATTTTCTGTTCGAAAATCGGAAAGAGTTAGGAAAAGATTGACCATGGTCATGGTCACGAAATCATAGAAAATACAGATCCAAGTATATAGTTAATACTTTATTCAAACGCTATGGTTGTTGGTGTGTGAATAAAATGAAGTTTTATTAAATTTGATCAATATACATACATTTTGATCCATAATTCGAATCCTTTTCAATGTAATCAGAATGTTTAAGTTGGTGCAATTAGTATCATATGATTGTTATTTAGTTGCCCATACTATAATGTATCTAGATGGCAGTGATCCACTTCCGTTATCTTTCCGTACACATGCTGTTAAAGTATCTCATAGTGCAAAAGTGATTATTTTACCTGTCAAAATTTCTTATACATTTTCTACGAAGTATAATATATTTATTACGAGTTGTATGCGTGATTCTACACATCTTTCCGCATTTCCTCTGCAGTGCAGGTAATCATTTATAGTTTCCTTTGATGTTATATTTCACCGTCTTTTATATTAGACACATCGGGGCACCACATTTAGTCATATATTATACTAACAGGCGTTTAGAACAATTTGCGTAGCTGCAGATCCGTATATGCATAAAAAAGTATATAATCGCATTTTACGCGTGTCTTTATGATAAAAATGTAATTAAATAAACAATAACAAGAAAGAAGGAAGCACAAAGCAAAGCCTATCACGGTCAAAGCTAGATCAAGATGCTTATTATCATTATGTGTGAATTTATATATCGCGTATGTAGTTCTCTCAATCGCGTGCCGAACATTTTTTCAGACTTACAACGCAACTCTAAATAACTACCGCGGTAATATCACTTTTAGTTAGATTGACAATCAATCTAACAAATTTCGATGCTTATAGGATCTTATTAGATCTTAAAAATAAGATTCTATTATTCGTTAAAATATACGTCGCCTGAAAAATGACGTTATTATTACTACTCTAGACAGATATTGCGAAGAATATTATTACGTCGACTCGCCATCAGAGGTCTATTCAATTGATATTCGTTAAAATTTCTCGCAAGTGCTGAGATACACGTATGTCTCTTTATATAGAGTCTCGATTTAATAACTTACACCGGCGTCTAAGGTAGGCTCCCACTACATTACCTTACTGATGAGTCCAGTAGTGGAAGCCGGGACGAAACGCCAACTTGTGATATTCTTCGCAATCTTATTTTTCACAGATTTCAATTATCATTACTTTAATATTAAATTTTAATATATGTCTTTCAACATATTATTAAGATCTAATAAGATGCTATAAGCATCGAAATTTGTTAGATTGATTGTCAATCTAACTAAAAGTGATATTACCGCGGTAGTTATTTAGAGTTGCGTTGTAAGTCTGAAAAAATGTTCGGCACGCGATTGAGAGAACTACATACGCGATATATAAATTCACACATAATGATAATAAGCATCTTGATCTAGCTTTGACCGTGATAGGCTTTGCTTTGTGCTTCCTTCTTTCTTGTTATTGTTTAACAATTGTACGGTTGTAAAAATAAGATTCTATATTATTCGTAATTAAATAAATCTTTTTACATGGTTATGTATAAACTATGCAAATTTGTCTGGATAGGTTCTCACATCGATTTAGATTAGATGAAGTTTTCCTGATAAAATTGGACAATGCAAATTCTTTTATGTTTTTTCAGAAAACACGATAAAAATGGTTAGAAAATATAAAAGAAGGTCGTCTAAGGATACATATATGTCTGACTTATGGTATTCCAGACATGGAGTTCCATAGGTTATTCTATAAATTTCTTTTCGATTTTTATTTAAAAAACAAATCAATATTTATTAAAAATGCTCGATAAATTTTAAAATATACATTATTCCTTAATTATATAAAAAAAAAATTCCAGACCAAAAATCTTACATTTTGATGTATTGTTTACTGTGAATTTTTGTGACTCATGGTGCCTCGATCACTCCTACATTTCCTTCTGCAAACTGAAAACTATAAGAGAGACTCAGAAAACTAGACATATTCGGTGGTCAAATAAATGAATCTCTCGAATTTTCTAGGTAAAAGAAAAATTATCTTTACAAGGAGCGTGCATGATACAATACTCGTCGAAATATACGAGAAATTGATAAATGATAAGATTTATTAAAGATACGAAACGTACGAAGACTTTCACGCAATGTAAAAAATTGCGTCCTTACAGTCTCTTCTGTCATATCTGATATTAGCCATCTCATACGCATATATGATGTCGCGGATCCAAGTTGGATAAGTTAATGTTCTAAAACTAAGTTAATGGCTTATAAAATTAATAAAAAACTAAGTTAAAAATAGAAGAAACAAGAAATTAACTTAATAAAAGTTAAGATTAAATAACTAAGTTAAAAAAAAATTAATTTAAAAAAAAAAAGATATTTTTAAGATCACGTGTCCTAATTTTACTTAAAATGAGATTACTTTAGATAACAATTACAATATAAATTATTAAATAAATATTTATAT
>NW_017276910.1:700074-738213 GCF_001594065.2 Cyphomyrmex costatus
TATACGAAAAAATTTAACAAATGAGTGGATATGCAGCACTGTTTAATTTTTCATCTAAGGCTCATTTCATATTTATGTTACTGAACTATAATATTTATGACATCTAAAATTAGTGTAATTTTAATATAAGTAGAAATTGACAAAACTTGGAGACAATCGCGAGTTATCAAGCGAGTCAATCAAAACTACCGTATTCTTGATTCTTATTACAAAGTCGATCTCTAATCGTAATCATTAAGCTTTACCTGAATTAATTCTTTAATATTTATAAGACTTTATAGAAAAAAATATTGCGGTATTAAAAAAGATAAAAAAATATATAATTTAAAAAAGTTAATAAATAATAATTAAAGTTTAAAAGTAACTAAATTAAATTAAACATTAATGATTTAAAATTAAATAAATTAAGTTAAAAGTTATTAACTTTATAATTTTTTTTAACCTTTAATATTTTAACCAGTTACTATCCAACTATGCTTCTCAGATCTAACGCAATCACTTTTCATGAGCAGATAGAGCATGGACTAAACTGATGGAAGGGAACAACTTTCTGAAGTGTCACTCTGATTTCAGGACAAAATTCTCTTCTCGATTTCGCCTTTATCAGTAAAGTATCCATACTTCGGGGCAAATCCTCACGCGATCTTAACTGTTTTAGAGAAATTGTAAAGAGGAGTTGAAGAGGAAATAAATGTTTGAAGACAGACGAAGACAAAAAAGTGAGTTTGATTATTGTTCAAATCAAAGTTACTATTCCTCGCGACATATGTTAATGCACTAAATTTCATCAATTTATTAATAATAGTAACGAAAATATACGTCTGTGAAGCTGGCCCCTCATTGTCAAAATTTTGAAAAAATAAGCAGAGTTCTGGTTGCCTCCCGAAGAGTTGTAGAGTTCTCTATCAAATTTAGGAAGAGGGGCCAACTTCACGATTCTGCAACTTTGAAGAGCTATAAGAAGTTATAGCTCTTCAAAGTTGCAGAATCATGAAGTTCATGGCCCCCCCGTAATTTCAAATGGTGTTTTCGCTGCTTTAATCAATAGAACTCTTCCTAAATTTGATAGAGAACTCTAGAACTCTTCGGGGGGCGACCAGAACTCTGCTTATTTTTTCAAAATTTTGACAATGAGGGGCCAGCTTCACAGACATCGAAAATATATAGCAGATTTTGAAACAAATCACTTCTCTTCATTATAATATCTTTAAACCGATTAAGATCAAGAATTTTCCAGAAGCATGGATATTTTACTAGTAAAGGTGAAATCAAAATCAGTGTTTTATCCCGAAATCAGAATGACACTTGGGGAAGTCGAAAAGTTTACTATTTCGCAATTTTCGCAATGATTAATGAAATTCTGAATTTTTAAAGATTGCCCAACGCAGTCTGAGGAAACGTTTTTTTGTCACTATAACGTTGCCAAAACTTGTGGTAAACAATTCCTTGTATTCAGCAGTTAGGGATTTATGAATTCGTAAGATAGGCTTAAGGTAGATTGTCTTATCTCGTCGTGCGCTTGCATTTGGTGGTAGACTGTGCTATATTCGGAGATCTTTAGAAACTAATATCTCATTAATTATTGCGAAATTTTGCAAAATAGTAATAGACTTTTCGACTCAGTTTAGTCCGTTTTACCTGTTCACGAGAAATTATCTAGGACACCCTGTTTATTTATAATACAATAATATATTAAAATAATAAATATACGTTGTATTTAAGAGCTTCATGGATCCCTTATAGTTACAGCTATTCCACAATTGTGCCTGATAAAATCGTGGTATTTCGGATTTTAAAATTTTGCACTGATACACAATAGTTATTAGTTATTTTATTTACTACATTATCACACAATTTTTAAGTTGCAAAATGTTGTGTCTAAATAAAACGTAAATTCTCATCTGACAGTAGATATTAATTACATAAGTATATTTTCTTAGGTTAACAACTTAACGCTGCTTTTTATTAATTATCATTTTCATGAATAAATTACACCAAATTAAATCACATCAAGGATCATAACCCAAAAGTTTTAAAACTTTCTGAAGTTCATGGAGATTTAAAGACTTCCGAGAAAATTTAATTAGTCGCCGCATTAAAATTACGTGTGGTAGAAAATCTATTACTTCTTCTATCAACAATGGCGTGTGGTTTTTGAAAGAAGGTAAAAATTTTTATCGAGTTCGTTATTTAATGAATGTCTTAACGATCTGTTGAAAATGTAAACGTGCTTGTGATGTAAATGATTTGTAAATCATTTTAGTATAATTAGATATTTCTCACGAATTGATTGTAAATAAAAAGTGCTAACAACGATCACGCGAACATGCAAACTATTATTAGACTTATTGCTTTCATTTTAAAGACGTGCAATGATTAAACTGTAAAAGTATCTAATTAACAGACATTTTATCGCGTTGTTCGGTCATCGTTATGTAATTTGATATCGAAAGACTGTATAATACAAATCGCGTTACTGCTTATTATAAATTCGTATCTCTTGTCGATGTTTTGTCGCAGACTGATTGATCGTGATCCCCGCATAGCCTATAGACAACCTGCGCAACAAATTCAGCCAATCACGATATCATGGTTTGGCAGACCGATGTGAAAAATGATTTTGAAAAATTATATCGGTCTACCAAACAGTTATGTCGTGTCTAATAGCTTTCATTTAAATTTTATTAAAATGAGCAATCTAATGAAATCTGTACAACAACTATACAAAAAATTATTTAATCTTGACAATCATTAAACTTAACAATTTGATGAAAAAAATTTGACTTTAATTTAGACATTACCATCTTAGTATTTCTTACTTCATACTTTAATAATGTATAGTTTGTATGTGCTACTATCATGGATGTAATTTTGTTTTATTTTTAATTATCTTCATATTAATTTAAATATGTACTAAAGAGAACCTTAACCGTAGATTGAAATGTATACGCTTTATTATTCATTTCAAACAAATTGCATAAAAAGTACACATTGATAACTTGCGTTGGCTCATATTGGCATTTTGTTTGTTTCTTCTTATTTATTCAACTGAGCCTTTTGATTATCTTATTATTTAAAAAATAAAATATATAGGATGGCATATTTAACAGGTCAGCTAGAATTCGTTTGGAAACTGACACAATTCAGGTAGACGAAAAAATTTTAGATCATTGATCTTTAAGAAGTATATTTGTATGAGAGAATAGAAGTTTTATGGTCAGAAAAATGTTATTTTCCGATGCTCGGAGCAAAGTACAAAGGATCAGGTATCACGGATATAGGAATATCCCTGACAAAGCATGAACTAAGATAGGGGAGGGAAGTGAAGCCGAGATGCGGGGGGTGGCGAAAAAGCATACCTAAACAATCATACACACAACACAACCAAACACAACTACACACACACCATCACACACTTGCTCACGCGTACAGTAACGGCCAATCAGATTTAGACACACTTTACCTCGTTACAACATCCCGCAGTGGGTCACCCCCGCATTTTTATGCTCTGTCTCTTATTTCTATTTTATGAAGTATACGTGTACAGGGTGATTCAGAACGACTCCGTGTCCTTGCAAAGACTGATTTAATTCTGGGACGATTTTTCCTTTACGAAAATTTTATCCGACGCTTACTTTTTGAATTATTAAAAGATAAAATTATCGAATTACGATTCGCGTACAGAAGGTAAGCAGGGGCGGTGCACTCACTGTGTGTGTGTGTGTGTCGTGAAACCAAATTAAATTAAATTAAAGAATAATTCTATGTCCTTGATCGTAATGAGTGCCCCTCGTGTTCGTTCGATTCGGACGGTGAATGCGCCGCTCCTGCTTACCTTCTGTTCGCGGATCGTAATTCGATAATTTTATCTTTTAATAATTCAAAAAGTAAGCGTCGGATAAAATTTTCGTAAAGGAAAAATTGTCTCAGAATTCAGTCAGGAACATGTCTTTGCAAGGACACGGGGTTGTTCTGAATCACCCTGTATGTATATTATGTATGTTCACTTTGAACTGGCACTTTTAATTAATAATATATCAGTTACTTTTCGTGGTAATATATTATTATTAAATAAAAAGGTTTATCGCTCGTAGGTTTTAGACGCGAGATACTATAATACCGTCTTTGTGTGTCCGAACATTCCGACCAGCCGTATATGGCTTATGTTTTTTCGTCGTGCACGACATTTGAAAATTTTATACGCAACAAAATTTTTCATGTTCGGAAAACATATATGCGCAGTGTCGATATTCAGTTTGTAACATATTTTAATTACCGATGCATTAACGATTTTTTCACAAAATTTGCGGAAAAAAACAATTTTTATCGGAAATTGTAAAACTAATTTAACTATAAAAATAATAATTTTCCATTCTTCTTAGTAATAATAGATATAAGTACTTATATGTCGATAAGATTAATATTTTTACGTGACGGTACTATGCCATCGGTGGATTATAAAGATCTTCACACATAAAACTTCGTAAGAACTTAAAATAGAAATATAATAAATTTTTTAGAATAGATTTTCTTTATATTAGGTTGATTAGAAAGTCTCGTCTGTTCTTTTTTGCAAAAAATATGATTTTATTGAAACAAAATGAAAAATTACATCAAACAAAATATTGTCCATCGTTAGCAATGACTTTTTCCCATCTTTCAGCAAGTGAATTCCGCGACGAAAAAATGACTCATTCTTGGAAGTTAACCAGTCAGAGACTCATTTTTCGACGTCTTCATAAGAATTGAATTCTCAACAAGTGCATGTGCCATCGATCGAAATAAATGGTTGTCGAAAGGAGCATAGTCTGGTGAATAAACCGCATGGGGTAACACTTCCCAGCGAAGTGCTTCCAATATTTCCTTAACAACCTTAGTGACATAAGGTCGAGCGTTGTCATGAAGCAAACTTTATGCTATCTTGTCTTATATTCTGGTCGATTTTATGAAGGACGATAAATATATTTAGATACTGGTACATAGAAGATTTGTACATAGAAGATTTTTTAGTTTTGATAATTTTAATAAACACTAAAGGTGCCGTATTCTATAAAAACGAAAACTGGAGGAATGGTAACCTGAACAAAGAGAAGAAAGTAACGGTTTTTAGTTTGTTTTGACAAAACACAACTGGGAATAAAAATCTTTTTTTTTTCAAAAAGAATCGAATAAAATTAAAAGGACAACAAAATTAACAGGACAAAGGTCCTTTCATTGTTGTTATTTGATCTTTCATGTATTCGACTCTTTTCGAAGAAATGTTGACAAATCGAGATATATTTCAGGAATGTGTCCAACCACAAGATTGATATCGATAGATAGTACGTGAAAAGAACAAAAGAAAAGTTTAGTCAGTTAAAGTCTAATAAAAGCTTTTTCTAAAAATACATGTATTGGAATAAAAATATCTAAAATAATGTATACAAGTGCAAAATTAAATTATTTGAAAATATACATTATTTTAATCGTATTACATATTGCATGATGTTAATACGTGCTATTAATATAACTTTTATACATGATTTCTTTACTTATTTTACATAAAAAAAGTTTTAAAGTAAAATTATCAAAAATCAATAACTTACAAAATATTTTGAATTAAATACGCTAAAGAGTAAAGTATAAAATAACTCGTATTGATTTTTTTTAAATTACTATATTTTTATACGCGCAGAATAACTAAGGAAAGCATATTATGTAAAAAATTTATAAAATTTCACTGAAAAAAAGGAAGTGACTTTAAAATGCCCATCCAACCAATAATCAAAATCATGTTATCTCTTTGGATGTTTCTTTCGCATAAGAACAAGTTTTATTTTAAATGAATTTCTTTTTAATGAAAAAATTAGATAGCATATTTTTTAAGTGCGATGTTCTACAAGTGCTTGTTGGGTATTTCGGATCACCCGCATCATCCTTTACTCTCGGATAGTGGACGGAAATTGGGAGAAATGCTTTTCATATAAAATTTATCTGAACTAATTGTGGAATTTTGGTTTTTCAGAAATTATCAGAAATAGGATAAACGTCGTTAAATATAAAATTTTAAATAAGAATATAGTTTGATGGATTTTATTCTTAAACAAATATTTAAAAAATTTTATTTATCTTATTTTTGATAATTTCCTAAACGTTAGACAGTTCAGAGATAAGCTTTAAATAATAAAAACTAAGATAAAAACTTATCCCTGACCATCTTTTGTCCATTATTCATTTCCGAGAAGAAAGGCTGATCGATGCATGGTGTAAAAACAAATGTATATGGTTGGCAATTCCTCCTCCCTAAAATGACTACCAATATAGTTATTATATCCATAAAATTGTTTAAATTAAAAAATAATTCAAATAATTATAATTACGATAATCATTTAAATCATTTTTATGGTAATATTACATATAATTTTTTATGGTAATATTATATATAGTTATTGGTAATCTTTTTTTAGAAAAAAGGATTATATGTAAGCAAATTAAATTAATATCGACTATAAATAATCAACTTGATTGGCGGGAGATTAACCGGAGCAACATTCACGAATGCGAAACGAGAGGAACGATAAAGTTTCGGTGAAATTAAAACTGTAATATACGAATGTACACATGGCACATACGAAGTAGAGAAGTCTCTAAGGTTTTAATCCCTGCTCACGAGAAGATAATTATGTCGTAATGCCATTCAAAATAATAGAAGCAATAGGATAATTAAATCTTCTTAGAAACCCCAAGACTGAAAATTATGAAAATTAAAGCGCATTTTAGATAATGAAGTTTTCTGACATATTCTATTTCTTAGAAATTTACATATATATTTTAACGATTATAATAATATTTTAACAATTTCAAAAATTCCAACAATTTTTGTGTAATATTATATATAATACACGTTAATATTTATAAAATAATAATTAAATATAAATAAAGGACATAAGAGTCGAAAAAATTAAAATAATCTTAAATGTCAAATTTTTAAATTATATAATAAAGAATTTTAATAGATATATATTCTTAAACAATATTGATATTATATACAATAGTTGATGTTATAAATTACAATTTAAAAATAATAATTCTAATGATTTTATTATGGAAATCAATGTTTGCTCTCTTTATTAAGTTAAAAAATTTTATTATTCTAAATACAAAGTTATATTAATAGAATTTATTTTGAGCCCAAACTGGAATTTAAGAAAATTGATAAATATGATATATTTTAATTTAATATGATTTATGAATAAAAATAAGTGCACATAATAATTTATATCGATTCAAGAAATGGATAGTTTATATTTAAAAGTACAATATATATGAATTTAAAGACTATGGCCAAAGACTAAATGGCCAAAGGTGATATTTACAACGTGGTTACATAGATCGATTTTTTTTCCTGAAGTATAATAATAACGTTATGTGCGACCATACATTTAGTATTATACACATCGTATTTAAATATCATTATACAAGTATTGAACTGAAAATGTGGCTAAATAAGACGTGATTTTGACACAAACCTTTTGTATTGACAAAATAGAAATAAAAGTTTCAAACTTGGTATCTAAATGGACCTGAGAATAGTATGAGCAATATACCTGCATCAAGAAAAAGATAAAACTATCCCTAATCTGAAATTAAAAATGAGATTTGACGAACGTTATATCTACCTACTTGCCTAGGGATGTCATCGATTTATCTTTATTTGGACGTAACAGCAGAAGAGATATGACTTAAAAGATACTAAAAATTGTTGTAGCTTAAATAGAAAGCCCGATAATCTTTTCTAAATAGGACATATTGTATTAATAAATGTTTAGAGTAAATTACGTGACTATCTTCCTATCACTGTATAACGTCGAGGTATTCAACCAATAACAGAAATTCTTTTTTTACGTTTAACAAACTGATGATGATGAAGGATCTATCTGTTGAGTCGAAACGTTATTATATTTAATTTTTTAGTTTCTACGTTATAAATAAATATATTAAATAACTTTTTAATTCAACACATATTATTGTGTTCGTTTATTGGTCGTTATTATACACATTGTTTTGAAATAGAATTACTTATCAATTAATTTTCTCGAAGTAATTATAATTCTTTGCAATTATAATTAAAAATTTCTAAAACTTTATGCGCAATAACTTATGTAAGTAATGAGAATGTCAATCAAGCGATATTTGCTTGCGTTTTCCATTTATCATTTTTATCATGATTTAAAATGGCTGATGTAGATATTAGAAATTTTAAACGCGAAAATTCTGATTTCTCCAATTTCTGAATAAACTGATTCCTCCGATTACATCTCGTCCTTGACGATCGCATCGATTTTCGCAGTTTTTGCAAACAATGCAGTTACTGCATAATTTTGTATTGAGCGCGAAGTGTCGGACGGCTTATTGAAGCAAAATAAAGTAATTTATTATTATGAAAGAAACGTCGGAAGAACCAGTAGAACAACGAAAAGAATAGGAAGGTCACCGTAACATTTCGTTGCCAACTCGAGCGATACGCAGTTATATTGTATGCAAATCGCATCAGTAATTACAAATAAATGAGATGACGTTATTGTATTGAATTTTATATCAAGTTTTGCAATTACCTATCATATTATTATGAATTTTAATAACCTCTGACGTAAAAACAATATAATAAAAAAAGAGATGTTTTTTTTACAGATTTTTATAAATTATACAATTTTTAATTGCTTATAAACAAATTATATCTATTTATTTTAAAAAACCATTTATCAAAGTGCTAATTAATATTCGTGTAGATACAGGAACATTTTGTTACGAACGCAGAGGTTGATACATTCAACATCATTTAAATCGTTTAATTTATCATATTAAAAATAATACATGAATGTTTATTAAAAAATTGTTGACATTCTTTTATTCTATCTACTGTCAGTGTAAAAAACAAAATATACGCATCATCGATTCACATGTCATAGATTTTTATTATCATTTATATGGTAAAATTCATAAAAATTTTATCAATAGATTATCCCAATTACCCTAAAATTAGATTTTAAAAACGCTTGAAATAATTCTTTACATAATCTTTTTTCGATTGAGTTTTTAGTGGTCAAGTACATTTATTAGCTGTCTAGTTTTTTCGTAGCACAGCAAATCTTGCTCGAAATCCTATTTTTACTACACACACACACACACACACACACATTACTATTTCGCCCTCTTTTATTTCTTGCTAGCAGCAGGTTTTGGTACGACGTTGTGCACTAGCATCAGTTGCACATTACAGATGTACAGCATGTACATGTGTACTTGGCTGGTTTGATGGATTCTTCAACATCGAGTGAAGTTCCTTCAATAAGTTCTTTGCTAACAGCGCCAACTTGGAAAAAGTGTCAGGGGGGCAAGCATTTCAAATAATGACCTTTTTTCGATAGTCTTTACATTACTTCTGCTCCGGAGAGAAGTAGAAGTGTACAGAAATATGTCAATTATATACTTTTACACTTACAAAAGTTATCACCCCTCAGTAATTTTATCAAAGAGCCAAAAAATGCTATCTCTCCCTAAGTCAGTGCATATCTTCTTTACTGCAACTTTATTCAATTTTTAAAAAGAACTTTGTTATAATCACAGATTAATTAAATGACATTTTCATATATAGTTGATCGATTTTCTGATTTTAGTAGCAGAAAGTGGATCGAGACTGAATTATATCGCGAGTTGTATCCAGGTCATTGTATGTATACCTATAAAGGACGGTTTTGTTGAAGTATCTAAAAATTTAGTTAGTAGTGAAATATCTGAAAAGTTAGATACAGATTTGAAAATAATTTTAATTTTGTTTATACTATCAAAGTAAATATGCAGAATGATTAAACTGTGCTGGAATGTTAGAACTTTTGCAGTTTTGTCATTAATATTTAAGCACTTTAAGCGTTCTACATAATTTTGATGGTCCAAATTATTTTTATCAGTATGTAGTTAAATTTTTAGATACAGCAAAATCGTTCGTTCCGTGTATACACAAAGTTTCCTGCTATTCTCTTAAAATATTCAATAAAGAAAACATTATATATGTAAGAATTTTATTTCATTTTTATCTTTATATACTTCCTACTGAGATATAATTCATTATATACTCATTTAATCCTGGAATTCTAGGTGACACACATTCTGGGTATGCATATGTAACGTTTTCCTCGAAAGTTTGTCAGAACGTCGGTGATGTGTTAACCGTTAACTTTAACTTTACTTTCAACAGTGTTCCCGTTACCGCGAACATCCAATATTTTTTTTCTCAATCGGATATCTACGCGGGGAGACGTCCTCCCTTTCGTTACCAGTCCCTCAAAATGTAAAAGATAAAAAAGAAGGCACCCTGACGGTACCGTTAGAAACCAGATCTGCTTTCCTTCATTGATGCATCTGCGCAAAACGCGGTCCGTTAAAAGGTGCAGTTTTCAATTGCGGTAAAACTTCGAACAAAATTGGTGCAACAATGAACTTCCCGGAACCCGATGCTCCTCGTGAAATTATAGTTTCCATACTTATAAACATTGTTGTTCAACGGAATATCTTTTATACTTATCAACTTTTGAACTTTACGGAATATATCAGAGAATATCCTAAAAGAATCTTAAAAGAATTCTCTTTTTTAAGGAATCCTTTTTAATTTCAAGCTCAGATATGTTGAGAAAACTTCAATCCTTTCCCTAAAGTAAATTAAAATCTCGGTAGTTTAAATTATTCTATTAATTTTTCTCGTGTTTCTGTTTCCTCTACTAAAGACTCATAACACCAAAAATGTGTATTTATATCGGCCGATGAGCATTTTGCTGAAAGCTCTATGACACGTGCAATTCCCGTCTAACAAGTGGCATAGCTGAAGTACTTTATTCGCGAGCAAGTATTTCCTTTGCGAGAGGTTCATCTTTTCGAACAAGCACCTTTGCATCAGATGGCGATGGTGGCAGCGAACGGAGAAGGAAGGACAACGCGGCGTCGACTGGAATGACGGGTCTTTGTGCTTGGTGAGTTGGTTGGTCGGTCGGTCCTCCGAGAGAGGATAACGTCAGCTCGAGAAATAAGAAGAGGAGAGGAAACGATCAGAGGTAGAACGAGAAGAGGCTCGAATGTGAAGTGAATGTCAGCACGAAGGTCAGCTTTTGTCAGGTCCGATTGGTACGACTATGAAGATCACAGAAGAGTATCCCGTTTTATCTCGTTTTCTCTTCGACTACAGTAGCTTGCTTATCGAGAATGTTTATTGTATCAGAGACATGTTATTTATGGAATTTTCAGAAGTTGCGATTTCGAATTGATAAGAATCTTCAAGAGGTAACTGACCGTGTTATCTCTTATCATTTAAGAAAAAACATGCATGTATTGATTAACGTATAACAGATAAATTCTCAAATTACACCGAATTATCAGTACAATTTATACTTTTGATATAATATATAATTAAGAGATAAGTATTGCTTAAAAAATCTTGTACTAGATATAAAGGTTAAAAGCGTAAATCTAATTACACTTTTGATCTTTATATCTAGTAGAGAAGAGAGAGGTATAAGATTTTTTAAATTTATATTTACTTATATAATTGCTTCCAAAGAAATGATGAAATAAGCAAGGCAGACCACACATCGCATTTCTAAATCCGATTTTCTTGAAAACGATACCTCGTAAAAAATACCGTATTCTTCAATTTATTTTTACAGGAAAAACTAGTTCTTTCTTGAAGTATTTGCACAAAATGCGATATCATGATCTAAATGTGATAGAGCATTGTAGATAAACACAGTGATTACTACATGGAAAGGGAGGGTAAGATACGTAAGACGTGTTCGAAGCTTGGAAAGCTATCAGCTAGGGGAGAGATTTCAGTTTCCAACCATTTCCAACTTACAAATATGTACGTAATTTACAATGAACGATACGGGAAACCGTTCGTTTGTCTGTTACTTGCTGTTCATGTTTTTTTTTATGCCACAGGAACGATGAAATAATGTTCTAATAATAAATTTTGACGCAAGATAAATGAAAGTTAGGTTTTTTCATTAATCGCGAGAAAGTACATGCAATTAATTAGTATCTACTGCATTATATACTTGATGTAACATTACGCGCTCTGTATATTTCTAAAGCCACTTTACTAATGGCGGATATACCATATCACAAATATCACAAAGTACATACATAATAAATAATTGTATCATAATGCTAAACAAATCCATTAAATTATTACTGGAATACCGGGCGTTAAATTACAAACGATATTAGATACCTCTAATTACTATCTCCCTTTTTGACGGAGATCTCTCTTTTCTCTACCTGCGAATTCGCAGTTTGTTGCGCGCCGCACTTCCATATCGAATTTATAGCCGTACATTTGTCAGACTGACACGAATTCGCAGCCACTGTGATTTACGTTAAAAAAAAAAAAAACAACCCATCTGCCGGGACAGATTTCGCGCTGGCAAACGCACCACGACGAGCGAGAGATACGCACGGGTCGATTTGCAATTCTCTGGAAAATGCATATTGCTACATTGCGAGCGTTCGTTGCTTCGTCTCGTTGCGTCGATATCGTTCGACGAGCTCTGGACATTGTCGGAGCGGTGGGGTGAGAAACCGGGGCGGAAATCGGCGAGCGTCTATTCACGTATCGATCATCGTACCTTTGGATAACAGTAAAACCGAGGAAAAGTGGAACAAAAGTGGCAGTTCGAAAGCCCGGGCGAAACAACTGCTTCCTGCAGAGACTCTTCCCATTCACAATACGCGGGGACATGAAAATAAAGATTAAAAAGAAAAGAAAAAATGTCTCTTTGCTCAAGAAGATATAACGAAGAACGAAAGGAAGAAAGCGTTCATTAAGTACTTTAAAATCAAAATTTCTGATGAGCAAAAAATACAGGTATAATTGACATTAAAACGTTCATCATTGTGCATTATTGCATTCTATCTTAATTTAATAGAGATTCACGGAGATGAGGTAAAAGTAATAGACAGGACAGATTATCGTCTTGATACAGAAGTTGTCAAAAATTAATTACTCAATTAGATTCTTATACGTCTTCTTATATCATTCTTCTCATTTTATCATTCAATCGTAATAATTCTTAAATTAAAGTTATCAAAACTGAGCAGAATTCTTCGAAACTTCTCACGTAATTTCTTCGCTGCTACCCTCCCTGTACTTTCCAACCGTCATCTCGAAAACCTCAGCCAATACTATATAAACGCAGGTATAGACTTCTTGTATCTAGGTGAGCGGAATTGAAAGGGAAGAAGAAAGATAAAGGGCAGGTGTGAGTATACGTGCCGCTATACGCGGGTTGCGCCCCTCGGCACACGAGGAGAACCGAGGTTATATCCAATTATTAAAATTAGAGGCTCCGTCGCCTTTGGTGAAACACTCCGGTAAGCGATCCTGCTGCAACTCGACTCCTCGTCATCCTCGTCGTCGTTGTCGTCTTCTTCTTCTTCTTCTTCCATTCCTCTGCTTTTTCTTCGTCCCTCTTGACGTTGCACGTTCTTTCCGCCTGCCATTTCTGCGGTTTTCTTCAGATATACTTTTTTGCACTCTTTCTTTAGTCTTGTTTTGTGTAAGTTGATCTACTCATATATATTCCGGTTTTTTCTAGATCATTATCTCTCTCTTTCTCTATTCCTTACATTTTATCTTTTATGTTTTCCAACGTAATTTAGCAACTACTGAGGCATTTTAATCACCTTTAAAAATTTACATTTCTGTAGGATAATCATATTGTTTTTAAATTGTTATAAAATTATAACAATTTAAAAACAATATGATTATCCTACAGAAATGTAAATTTTTATCACTATTTAGTGATAGACGTATCCTTTTCTGCTTGATTATATTTCTTTAGAGATATTTTAGAAAATCAATAACTTCTTAAATAGAAAAATCATCACTTACTTCTGACGAAGTGTATGTGCAGAAGTAATTTGTTATGTCTTCACAGAGCTTCAATTAAATATTCTTCCGTTCCACTAACTTGTCGGTGTTTAATTAAGTTATCAGATATAATTATGTTTAATAGTTAATCATTTAGTTATCAGTCAATATCTATTTTAAACATATTAAGATATTTATCTTTAAGTATATCAAGACATTTAGAAAATAAGTTAAATATTTTAATGATGATTAGGAATCACATGGGTTCACATCATGTTGTACGTGAAAGATTTTCTATGTGCATACATGAAACACATACAATATTGCAGTAGTATCTACAATGTTCCAGCAGATAATACTAATCAGAAATATCTACGTAAATTTCATTGTCAGATTATTATCTTCTCATGTAAGATTTAAATTCGAGTGATATTTCCGGATAGAAAATACTTTCCAGAGGCAAAATCCGATTCTTGACTACTCTTGATATCTGCTTACGGTTGGCAGGAATCAGCGGAGAAGAAAATCGATTTTCTCATCGTCTTACTAACGTTTCTCAGCTTATTCAATAATTATGTCAATACGTTTGTTCGCTGTCTCATAAAGTTTAATCGAGGTTAACATAAGATATTCTCGACAGAGTCGACTTCGTACAATAGCGGATACGCGAAGATAATCTTAAAAAAAAATTGAATTTGGAGTCCATTTAAGAGAAGCGATAATTATAGTCTTCCTGCTGTGTTGAGGTATTTTGTTATATTTCTATTCTCCTCTCAATAGAATAAAATTACAAAATTTTGGAAAATACAATTTTTAATATTTTTACGTTACACAGCTGCAGCAGCAGGGAATACAATGGATCCAGACTTGTACGCTGTAAATGGATTTTCTATGGAAAAGCCACTTCTCTTATTATCAATACAACTGCTGCAGAAATAATCTCATCAATTCACAATTCACAAATTATAAGCGGTTTTCTTTTATCGTTAACTGTTTGATCTTTCAATTTGAAATAATTCGAAGAAAAAGTATTCTCTTGTTTCTTCACGGTTCTTAACCGGATCGGGGATGCATTAATCGAAGAATAATGAGTAATTACGGATAGCTGACTTTTCGCCGTAATCGATTAAGGCCACTAGTTGTAAAAAATAAAAAGGTAACAAAAACATGTACATCTAACAGATACGATTGTAATAAAAAATTGCAATTTACGTGAAAGATGAGATCTTAGATTGTCAGATCATTAAATCGTAGATATTTTTTGCCGTATCAATATTGCAAGCTGTTTGCAGACATTAATATTATTTCTATAATTTTTAATAGAGATGAAATTCTATAAGTAGCTTTTCTATACTATAAAGTTAAACTCTTCGTCTTTTTTTTAGTTAACAATACTAAATATTGATAGAGAAAGTTCAAGGGCGTGTTTTCTTGATGACTTTGCACTTGGATATAAGAAAACAGATATTATTTGAAACATAAATGAGCTGTACTTGACAAGTGTGTTTCCGAACATGGCAAGCTACTACCGATAATTTATACTATTTCATGCGGAAGATATGTTTCCTGAAGATAAAAATTGCTTTAGCCGTCCGGTCGAGATTTCCGATAATAACATATAAAAACTGTTATTCGATCCGAAGAGATTATTAAGATAAATAAAAAAAAAACCGTTAAACCGACGTAAATGCAATTGCGTCTGTTCATGTGGTTTGAGTGAGAACTTTATTGTAAATATTAAAAATAATAAAATTTCAGATACCGCGAGAATCGTAACAACCTATCCGAAAGCAAAAACCGGAACTGCCCAGCCTTACCGTAAATCCGATTAACCGCAACTTATCGCGAAACATTGGAGATAAATCTTTTTCACGCTCTGATAAATCGTAAAAAAGAATTTGATTATAAAACATCAATTCCGGAGAGTATATCGCAATGGCTTGTTGAAACATCGTTTGTCCTGTAATGACATTGCGTGTGCTCTCGTGGAATATACGATGCAAAGTTTCGGTCGCTTCTCTCTTGCCCATGCATCGTCAACTACGTACCAACCTTGCCCTGCCTCACGCCAGAAGAAGATCGTTTGACATTACACTAGGCTGATGACTAGACGAAATAATGGCACGCACGATATTCCGGAGAAGTACGCGAAATGTTCATGGTTTTTACGACGGATGCATGATATCGAGAAGGGGAGAGACCTTCTCCGTGCCATTAACCGCAAAGATTCCCGGAGGGCTTTATGACGTTTCCCCTGGTTATAACGGTGCACGATAAACGCCTCGTCGTTGCACAATATCCGAACTTCGTCGATCACCGTAAAGCTGACCGACTATGTAACGGAAATTTGCTCCTATTTTCATCCTGCGCCCATGAGGGAAACGCCGTAACGCGGTTCGACTTGATGGGCCATCAGGTGTCTGGGACAAACATTTGCTGGATAATGGCAAATTATAAAGCAAATAGCTAAAATACGATGCATCGCCGATCGATTTCTCATAATAACAAAAGGTATATCGTTTCTCGAGACTCCTCCCTCTCGTATTTATGTGTACTGTTATCGTGAAACTTGTCGCAGACTATATAATCGCCTTTATTATTCGTAAAAATCTACTTATTACTCACTATAACTATACTTTTAATATCAAACATGTCGCAAAACTGATGCAATAAATCAGCAATTTTGCAATTAATATTTGTAAAATTATTTAATTATAGAAAAAAATGTATTATTAACCGTTATCTTGGGTATAATTTCATCATTAAAAAAGCTTTAGAGAAGAAAGAAGTTGTTTTGTATCACAAGATCGTTCACACCACGGAGGAACCGCTGTCGTAACGATTTTCTCTCGATTGAACAAATTGCACACATTCATTATCTCATAATTGGAACTTTCGCGTGTGGCGAAGTAAAAAATGCTGGAGGAAGAGTGGCACCTCCGAGATGCAATTGGCTGCATCGGCTTACCGCGACGTTCTGCAACGACTTTTGAAATTAATAAACGAGCGATGAGTAAAATACGCGCGGAGCCGACAAAAGCTGGCGAAAATTATGAAAAAGAGCAGGCCGCACGCGCACTACATTTCGCGGTTCGCAATAGAAACAGAGAGAGAGAGGGGAGGGGGGAGGGAAAAAAAGGGGAGGGGAAGGGAGGGGAGACTGTCTCCCGCTGTACATTTTGCAGCGCTGAAAAAGTGAAATCTGGCTAATCTTGCAGTCGCACTCTCGCAGATGCAGATGCAATTACGATTATTGCCCCGCTCTTGCGCCTGCTGTAACGCTGATGAAGTTTTCTATTAACCGCGTTGCCGAGATTTACGCGCGCTGAGCGAATGTCCGACACGTTTAGTGGATCTGAGTGTTTTACAGAAATGTTTACGCCGATACGAGAGTAAATTACGGATACGCACAAATTGAATTTAAAAATGTACTCTACTGATTGCAATAACTGGCTAAAACAACTTCAAGTTCCATACAAATATAAAAAAAGATTTTCCATTGTAAAATGTTCTATCGTTTGTCCATTATTAAATTTCAACATATTTAAAATCTTCCTAAAACAGTCTTAACAATGTTATGATTAGCCGTGAAATTAAAATGTATTATTAAAGATAATTTGTAAAAATTAAATTTTAAAAGAAAGAAAATTGTTATTGAAATTAAATCAATTAAAAAAATCAAAAGTCGATCGACTTTTACAAAATTTTTGTTAAATATAAGTAGCCTTTTTAAAAATTCGTTATATAATAAAAGCAAATTGATTTTTAATTTGTCAATGAATCTTTATGGATTTAAAAATTGTGGATACTTGTTACGCTAAAGATGCACAACAAAATTGCTTTAGTAAACAATCGATATGTAGAAGCTTAACTGCTTTCTGGTATATGATGTAAAAATTGAGGAAGATCCCGGCATGACTTCGGAAGCGAGAGAGTAACGAGAGAGAAGAAAGTTTTCGGTGTACATATATGACTCGTCGGGACGGGAAGCGCAGCTGGTTCCTAAAGGGATTGGCCAGCTGTTGATGGAAGCTTTAGGTATGTCGGCCGCGGTCGAACCACGGCCGTGAGAAAAAGACGGACCGGTCGATCGAGTGACTCGCTTCGCGAAGCCGAGGCCGACGAGGAAGACCTTCAGGGACGTGGAACAGGCTCTTTCCTTTCATCGAGAGCCAGCCAGCCTTATCGAGCGTCGAAACGAGCGTTGCGAGAGCGCCTTTGCTTTTCAACAACGGATGAACGTCTTCGTTTGGCGCGGTCAATGCTTGCGAAAATATTGCGAAAATGTTGTACGTGGCGGAAGAGTGAGGCGCATTTGTCAAAATGTAACTTTATGTAACGGCCAGAGGTGAAAGGTGGAATCGAGGACATATATATATATATATATATTTGGTTGGACGTTGATAATTTCTTATAAACGCAAGTTGAAATAGACTTTAGGAGGTTTTGCTTAATAATGAAATAAATAGGCTAAAACAAGCTATCGAGTTAAAAGTTTCTAGAATGACATTAATTTTTAGTTTTTAAGAGGCTGATATTTATTGCAAAGGTTTTTTTAATTGTCAAAATTCGGCAAGTACAATTAGGAATAATCTAATTTTTATTAACTTAATCAATTAGAATAATATAATTTAATTTTTAATACTGCATGCGTATGTAAATATATAGTTATATTTTTGGTGGATATCCTCAATTATTATTGAAAGAACTAAAATATTTTTTGCAGCACACTGTGAGGTCAGTTCCAAAGTCATATGGTAGTAATTCTTTTGGAGTGAAACACAGTTCTGCTCAGCTCGAAGGGTGCTCGCCTCATGAAAGAAACGTGTTTTATTCAGAAGCAGTCTGGTTGTTATATGAATAAATTTTCATTCAACGTTTCATTCTCCGATTGTGCAATTTCTATCTTACATGGTTGCTTCGAATCATTTTAGCTCTCGTCTTCGCCGTTTCTTTTAAACGTATTTAGAGTGTTTGCTCGTACGTTAACATCGTACAAAAGAGCCGTTTGATATTGAAGCAGAACTCTCAGTTGAATTCAGTTCCAGAATTTTCATATTATATTTGCGAAGAACGAGGGATGCTCCAATTGACATTTTTTCATTGCAAGTATAATTCAGTAAAAACTGAAAGAAACATCAACGTTGTTCTATATTTACTGGAAGGTTCGTATATGTAAATCTAAAAAGTTCCCAACATGATCGAAGTTTGCGTGACAAGAGGCCGGTGAGAGAATGTATCGAGACGTTGAGGAAAGCAAGGTTCGATAATCTGTATCACTTATAATTTGTATCGCCGAGTCACTTTTAATCGTATTCCTGGAAAGACAAGTGACTGTTTATGAATCATACTCTCGCACCCAAGTATCAACAGGAAAGCATGTGTACGGGACGTCCCAGATTTCCTCCGCTCTACGTTCCATATATAAATTAAGTATTCGACCGGAATCTGTAGATAAGAGTTTTTCTTAGCGGAAGTTAGTTAATTAGATACTATTATTTTCCATAACACGTTTTATCATTATCCATAACACGTTTTACCATTTAGCCTTAAGTTATCTTTTAAGTAATCTCCAAGGAGGAGAAAAATTCTGTTAAAGTTCTCTTATAATTTCATAACGAGTGAGATTTTTAGTTGCGTTCGCCGTTTAGCCTAGAATTTTAAAATTCTGTACTACACAGTTGGAATTATCAAATTATATATCCCGTAAAGAGTTAATATTAATCCAAGTATTAATCAACGTAATTTGATTTACATTTTTTTCCGATTTGTCGATTACGTTTCCAGCACGGGGTGAAAGATTAATGCCCGTTTCTATCAATGTAGATTAACTTGAATTTCGATTCGACTTACTGTTATCTATCAAAGGAATAATGATACCCAACCCCAATCCCTTGAGTAAAAAACATTATTTTTAACTTTCATGTGTGTCTCTCCAAATGTCAATCCATTTCTGTGATTAGTTTCAAAGTCTACTTTAACACATGTGTACTTAGTAAATAATGAACTAAACTCGTGTCTTTTCTTGAATTAAATTATTTTAGTTAAATTGACTACATATCGAGTAGGAAACGTATATAGAAACGATTAAAAATAACTCAAACTTGATATAATTTTTGATATTATAAATTTAACAATGTTCTTTTCATCTTCTCTAATTCTTAGAACTAGAGAAAGATGAATAGTAAATAGAATCGAGATTAAAATTAATGTATAATATATTGATAAAAATAAGCATTAATGATACAAAAAGGCTGTTTTTAGACCAGTGAATGTTGAAAAAAAAATTGATCAGGAACTATATGTGTTCACAATTTTCCTCGTGATTCTCCGGTTGTTTTCCCGAGGCACGTTCTCCTCGCTGGATGGACTTTCCGTACATGGCGACGTCGCGCGTACCACCATCGTTTTCCCGGCTCTCGCGATTGTCGCTCCGTGCACCTGTCATTGATTGCACGCGCTAGAAGGTTTACTTATGTAAATGTGTCCTTAGGAGAACAGGGAGCCGCGAAAGGAGTGGCCGCCGCGCGAGAAAACGCGCCCCGAGAAACCATAATTCCTTTCTTACAGCGAGCCGTCTACCGCGCAACGCTTTACCTCCTATCTGCCTCCTGAGTGCGACTGATTACAAGTAGCGAGTTTAACGGTGTTCATAAATCTCCAGCATAATGTTGAGAGGCGTTAAAGACAGCGATATCGGTGCGCATGAGCCGTACTCGAAATGTTACACCGCACATTTCGATCAGAGCGACATATAGTATTCGCAGTTATCGGTTGCCATAGCGCGAGAAAGAAAGAAAAACGATCGTTATATTATATCTTTCATCATGGAAACCTGCATGTTTTGATTTGCATTTATGATGCGATTATCGAAGGACTGCCATTTAATGTGGTTAGCGTGTCGAATAGGAATGCGCGTATTTATTTGTCAAATTTTATCAACATTGTTTAATTTTAATTTTAACTCTATGCAATCATATTTTTATTCCGTCTGCACAATCTGGCACAAGAGAAATTTCACTATGAAATTTTAATATTTGTTAAATAAAGGTTATAACATTAAAAAAACATTCATTTGATAATATAATGTAAAGGTTTTAACATTTGAATTAAAAAAATTATTTGATAATATAATATTTGAATATAATTTAGTGAAGTGTAGTTTTTCGTCTTTTTGTCCAGCCCAAGTTTTTTCTATTGTTCTAGGCTTTTAAAAAATGTAAGAAAATTCAAGGTTATTTGTTAATATCCCTACTACATTACCAAATAATTTTTTAACTCAAATAATGTTAAAATCTTCTTTAGATGAATTAAAATTTGAGCAAAAATGAGAGCAAAATTTAAGAATAAAATATTTTGCTTGTATAAAAAAACTCAGATTGCAGACGGAGTATTTAAGAACCAAGAAAAATTGAAAGAGAACAACGACCCAGCTAGCTCGTAAAAAGTTGAATAAGGGAAAAAAAGAACAAAAGAAAAATTATATATATAAATAAGTTTGTATAAATTATAAATAAGAATTATATTATATATACATATGTGTGTGTGTGTGTACATTATAAACGTCTTTCTTATAAAGTAAATATTTCAATCGCGAAGGAAGAAATAATTGTGTGTTTCATAGCTACTATTTCGTCGTAATGAAACTAAAAATAGGTTGTATCTTCATCCTACAGCCGAATGTTTCCTGCAATGCAGGAAGGAAACATTTCGAACAAAAACTGTCGTGTATACTACCGACTTGGTTGTTTTTTCTCTTTCAACAGAGAAAGCGCAAACGAAGGAACGTGTAAATAAGGCGAGACGAAAAAACGCGCCGCAAAATGAACGCGGTGCACCATATAGGAGCGATGATACATGGCCACGGTGCAACGATGTGCCTCATTGTTGCACGTACGAAGAGACGTTTCGTGCTCCCTCAAATCCGTCCTATACGTGTAACAGCAACGACTATAGATATTGTACGTGCATTTGTCAGTTTTCTCAGCATTTTATTTTTTCCCCAAGCTAAACAACGTTGCTTTTTTAAGAGAGTTCTACAAAATACAGATAAAAAATATTAATATTTTTATAAGAAATATAGTATATTACGCTATCGAAATATTGTATAAAGAAACCAGTAATTTCATAAATAATTGCGAAAATTAAAGAGTATCGTTTTGCAAAAAAAATATTGTGACGATTTTGTTGCAGATGAATATAAGTACATTTAATTTTAATATCGTTTAACGCTTAGTTTGTACTAAATAAACTTATATATATAAAGTCAACGATCAAAAATTTCTTCCCTTTGTGACAAAAGTACGTGCCTTCCCTACGAACTTTCTCATCCCCAAAAGAAACCGATTCAAAATCCGCCAAATATCGAACCCGCTTACCTACCTCGATTTTCTCTCGACCAGTGCGTTTCTGACACAAAGAAAGGTGATAAACGGAAAAAGATGAGGGGGAGAGAGAGGAAGAGTACAATGACCCACTGCGCAACGATAAACGGCATCAGTGCCGTAGGAGCTGTAGCACTCCGGGACGATTTCAGGCGCATTGTTGCATACACACATAAGAAGTTTCATCCCTTGGGATCTTCCGGGGGTGTACGGGGAGGATAGCATTTGATCGTGATCATCGAAAACATCTGTCGGGTATGGAAGAAGAGGCACGTCGCGAAGGTGCGGGGGATAAAATGCCAGGCTGAGAGAAAAAGCACCCACGCTTTCGAAACGACGATGAAGACTACGACGATGAGGGGGAAGAAGATCCGCGGTTTATACCGAAGAATACTGCGCGTATAACCTAGCGCAGCTGCGCGGTTGATAGGTTTTCTGGGATTCCATGCACCTTGTATACGTAGCCTGTGCGTAGATTGGTAGGTAGGTAGGTAGGTAGGTAGGTAGGTAGATATGTACATGGGGTACTTTCAAAATATCGCCGAGTAAGGGCCACTGTCGTCTAGTAAATATAGGAATAAATACATGTACATATATACCTGAGTCGTATGGAAAACCACTTCGATTTTTTACAGAAGAGATCGTACGTGAAACGTAATCCTATTAAATGTAACATTGTTGCGCGTTATGAATTTGACGTGGGTTTAATGTAAAACATAAACAAATATCAGTAAATGTAAACGAGAAAATTTGCTGTTACGTTTTTCTACAGTCTTGTTTTCAATTCAAGATTATTAACAATGTATTGTAATTTTTATTGTACGCGGTCAGGAAAAACATTTTCATTTCCATTCAAATAATAATAAATTTTAATGAAAACAGATATTTTTTAAGAGATGTAAGTATTCATAACGTATCAAATATTTTTATGATAGTAGGCATAGCATTTCCATAGGAAATGCATTCTCCTGCAGATTATAAGATTGTAAGTATGAATAAGTAGTAAGTATCTAAATTGGACTACTTATGTTTAAATAGAACGGTTTCGTTCGTCATTAATTGTAAGTCCTGTATGTACTAAATATTTACATTTTAAATAGATATTATATATAAATATCGGAGTTAGAAATTGCAATGTAAATTTTAAAATATATATGATTTTTATCTATAAATTAGTTCACAAATAATGATAATTCGTTTATTGGCATAAATATTAATAAAAATTCCATGAAATGGAATGCGCACCTTTAAAGTTCTCGAGAAAAGTTCATCGACCTTTTGTACGGTAGACAAACATTAAAGACTGGTTAATGTGGGTGTAATAACGCGGGACGCGGAAGGGTTCGAGGTAAAAAAAGTGCAAGGGTCGGTGAAGTGTTAGTGAAAAAAAAAAACATATCGAATACTCTGATAAACTCTTGTTAAGCACTGTGGGGAAGAATCTAATCCTCTTGTATAGAAGTCGAGGGTTCCGTCGCTCTTTTCTGAAAAAATTTAAAAAACAAAGAACTTACAGGCAACCGTGTAAGCATTAAACATTTGCGCTTGTAACAAAGAAATCTCGCAGCTTAAAGGCAGAGAGAGAGGGAGAAAAGTTCAATAAAAATTTGATAAAATTAAAATAACAAGTATCATTATTCTCAGAAAAGAAGAGTATTATAAATAGATGAATAAAAATAATTAACACAAACAATTAAATTATGATTAATTTACAACAATACAGGTACAATAACGGTATTGTACAGAGACACAACATTTTAATAAATCTAGAATAGACTCTTCTTGAGAATGCTAATGAACAATCGAAAACATTATTGCTTCAGATCGTTCGTTTGCGTCACATTCAGATAAAGCGTGGCATTAATATGTAGGAAGACAAAAAAATATATATAAATGCAACATTTCTTAATATCTTTCTTTGGAGTGATAGATGATTGAATACATTGAATGAATTGTATGGTACAGCGCGTTGTATGGATACAACGAAAATGTTAATAAACGAAATAGTCATTTATCGCTATCTGAATGCTATTGATAATTCTGACACAAAGTCATTTTTAGCAGAAATTTCTTATTTTAGTACAGTCGTGATGAGCTTTGAATAATTAACATATCGAAGAGATATCGCGTGTTACCACGTTTAAGAATATGAAAGAAGATAAACCCACGTAGGTGCGTCTTATAATGACGAAATATGCAAACAGCTAGCTTGGTTTCGTTAGAAAGATTCTAAAGTCCAAGAAAGAGATTGACGGGCACAGTCGAGCCATAAATGATCATCTCGTATTACCTTTCCATAAGTCAGTCGTTCATAAATCATAAAGAGACGCGATGAAACACGAAGCGTCGTGCAACGATCGCTAAATTGATACATAGAATCTTTCGTCTAGGCGGACTGGCGTGCGTGGGATCTACATTCTTAAAGAGCTCATAAATGATAACTGAGATTAATGTATAAATGGTAAATAGATAGGCAGACAGATATACGTCTGAAATATTGCCGAGGTATCGTCGAAATGTCGCAAAATCTACACGGTTAACTGGGAGCCCGTCGTCCTTATCCTTCTACTCGATTTATCGAAGATTAATTTCTATTTTTGTTAATGACAGCTGCATGACGCGATCGCAAAAGATCGACACGATCGCCGTGCGTATCGATCTCTCATTGGAACGAGACGTGGCAGGTTCGTGATCAAAGTTCGGCGCGAGAACGTATGGGGCGGTGCTTGTTGTTCCTTTCGCGAGTATTATACACGCACGGACACCGTGGATCGCGAACCGCGATAAAGCGAGTCGCGTGCCAATCGCTTCCGCGTTTTGTATCGTTATTACGTGTGCGTGCGCGCAATTCCTTCGTCGTGCAACACTGGTGAGAAATGCGTTACGTATAAGTATTTGTGCGTACGAGTAAGCCTTCAAGAACGGATTGCCGGTCCGCAATTCCTTTTCCTTCTGACGCGAGACTAGTCTCAATTTTTGTCCTGCAACTCAACCCCTTCAATCTCACAATCAGTTCCCAATGCTACCCCGTTATGATCCACGTTTATTTCGGCGAATGGAGGAAATGGAAATAAATGTTCTATTTTTAGACGGTGCAATTCAATCGATATTCGGTTTTTCTTTAATAAATTCATATTTATAATTATGAAAATGTGTATAATTATATATATATATATATATAATAATTTCTATTTTATTTTAATTTAGGTAACCAAATAGATTTCTACGAGATTTCTAATAATACACCATATTTATAAATATGGTGACTGCTCTAAAGTCGAGATAATTTTTTTGACCCAGACAGCACGCATATCAAAATCGTGACATAAGACATTTGAAAACATCTTATGATCTGATTTTGGATATGTGTGCTGTCTAGACGCATACTTGTTTAAATTTGGGTTAAAGTTATCCAGACTAGGCCAAAGTTACCTCACTTTATAACATTAAGAAAAATTATTTTAGAATAATTACAAGTAATTACTGACTGTGTTTAAAATTTTGTTGTAGGGACAAGAATAATACTACGATAATTAAATTTTCCAATATATCGGGACATATGTTACTGTACCAATCACGTAATAGAAATAAAGTATCAGATCCATATGCTCTTGTTATTTGTGGATAATTCAACTAAATTTAACAGATAGCATTAGTAAGTCGTGCAAACTGTTCGTCTGACTCGATTACATAAGTTTATTGCACAATTTGTTCATTCTGTTATTGTCAGTACAGCAAAATGCGAAACATCGTGATCATGATGTGAGTAATCTGCTTTTTATAGCTACTAAGAGATGGTTAAATATAGTTAATAAAATAGTTCTTTGTATATATTCCGACAGGTTTGATAAGTAACTTGGTTTGATATTAAAGATAACAATTTGATCAATAAACACGTCAATATGTTAATAAATATATATCTCTTATAAAAGGAACATTGGATTTTTATTTTCAATTTTTCTAATGTTTTTCACGAAAAAAAGGAAAACATATGCTAAAGTCATATTGGGAACATATATGTATCCAGTATCATTTAAATGCTATTTTTTCATAAAATCTTCACTGCGCCCATGTAAATATTTGAACATGTATCATATTTTTTTTTATGTTCAGAAATGTTTTCTCTTTTAAATCTGACCATCAGTTTTCAATTTTGATTCTCAACAAAGAATTAGAAAAAAATCACAAAGCTTAGATAGACCATATAGGATCCGGTTATATTTTTTAAAAGGACTGTTACTTCAAAATTTCTATATTTCTTTTTCTGGGATACAGACTCCACAAGGATTAAGATGCTTTCATTCATATAAATTAAATGGAATTATGCTCGATATATATGTACAAGATCATTGTCGTGGAATTCGGCCGAACGGTAATTGATAATTATCAGTATAAAGTGGAATTTGAAAAATCGGGAAAAAAATCGATTGCTTAATCATTAGATTTTTACGGCGATGCGATACGGGCTGCAAAAATGGCCGACTCCATCGGAATCGAATCGCACGAAATTAATGATCCCTGAAAGTCAGCAAGAGCCAACGGTGTCGCGAGTCAAAGATCGTATGCGTCCGTATCCAGCCGCGACCTTAAGATTCCTTCAGTTCAATATCGCTCTTATCTCCGTACAATCCGCACATCGCATTCGTCTTTTTGTCCCGCATGACCGTTGAAACCTTCTGTGAAATTGACTAATAAACTTTACCGTTCTATGATATAATATTTCTGATCCGTGCTTGGCTTATGACCTCTAGCTAAATTATCATCCATCGTAATGTTAATTGCAACCGCAGCGTAAGCCTGCGGAAGCAGGCTTACGTTATATCATGTTAAATCATCCTTCTATTTGTGTTTAAATAGGTAACGAGTAAAGAGATGCAATCGCTTCATATTCGCAGAAAAAATAAACACTAAAAATTGACTTAATTCCTGGAAGATTATATGCACGTAAGTTATGACATGGCACGCATTAAATATACTTACTTTATTATATAAGCAACAAGCATTAAAACTAAACTTCTTTTAAAAAACTGGAAAAAATTGACTAACGTTTCGTGTCAAACTTAATTTTGTTTAATTTGACTATGCCGCGTGAATCACCTGTGACAATGTGAGGTATTTTTGTTTACATTTGTCACATTTGATAAATAACGTATTTCATAATCAGTTAAAAAAATACAAAAATTATAAAGAAAAAGACCCAATGTACCAATTATATCGCGTATCATAATTATATATCCACGTATATCTAATATCAGACATTATCTCTTATAATTATGTTTCTTTTTAAAATTAAATTAAAACTAAAATATCAAACGGTCTGAACGAAAAATCTAGTGTAGGTTATCCACGCGGCACGAAACGTGTTAATTATAAATTCTGAAACAGTCTAATTCGAGTATTTCCAATAGCCAACTGCAGATGTAGGGAGATATCACGAAAACTCGAATTGTCAGGATTTAAATCTGGCATGCGAAAAATGTTGTGCCCAGAGGGACTTTCACTCGACCGGCTGTGACAGAAAAAAATGTCGAAAAATTTGCGAGCTAGAGAAAACTGCAGTGCATACGTATAAATAAAAATTATCATTCGTAATCTTCTTGAAATTACCTCTTATTATTTACATTCTGCGGTTATTGTTGGATAATACGATGTCTCTGTACGTATAATTGTCATCTATAATTTAGTATCAATAACTTGATAAGTTAACAACGTTAACAACGTGTTATGAATATTAAGTGTGAAATGATTACATCACAATATAATAAAATTTAAATAAAATTAAATGCAGAGATAATAGAAATAAAAAGTAATAAAGTAAAACTGCTCTTGACAAAGTTCTTTTTATTACTCAACTATGATTAGTTGAAAATATAATAAAATGTAGAGAACATATTATTATATTAACAATAACATCATAAGTGGTATTGCAATTTGATATAATAACATAATGTTTAATACTTCTTAATTTTTTATATTTAATTTTATATTTTACTAAATAAATCATCGTACATATATTAATGACAATACAATTTAATATTAAGATTGGTTTCTAATTTTTTTTATATACGTTAAGTTACTGCTATTGCAAACTTTTCTCACTCCAATGTGAAATTTTTAATATTTTATCTCAATTTTTGTTATCAAACAACTTTAAAAAAGTGAAGCAAATGTCAATGATATTTGAAAGAGTGGTAAGCTTTTAAATCCGCGATGCGAGGGGAAAGGATCGTGTCCATGAGCCTCAGGTTTTGATAGAAAGGGCAGATTAATGCGTTGACAGTTAACTCCTTTATCCCATTTTGTCATTTATACTTAACATCGACTTCTAACGGGTCTTATATTGCGTAAGCTTAAGGAAAATATTACTAATTAAAAAAAAAACAGATATACAATTACGTTAATTTAAAATGTAATATAAGAAATAATACAAGAAAATTAAAAAATATTAAATAATTTAACAGCTTAAAATAATATGATGCTTGTCTTTCTTTCGTTTGCATTACGTCATTGTTTAATTATAGTCACAAAAAAACAAGTTGTATCTTTTTCATTTAATTCATCGCAAATTGCAATGTATTTTCCTTTTTATTTTTTAGATAAATTGAAAAACGTTGAATTATCTTTTCTGAACTTAATGTTAGAACGGGTTGGTAGTCAGACGTTATCTTATTATTATTATTTGAACTTATTACTGTCTTTATGTAATTTATCTGTGCATTTTTCCGCTTCGCACCAGCCTCTAAGGGTTGACTCTTTTGCGTTACTAAAGCTTACGATGTTTTGTGCCGAAAACATCACGCGAATGAAAAGAAACCGACGCTTAATTCGAACACGCATACACATCGTGGATTTTATTATCCACTAATGATCCTCGAATGATGGTCGGAGATATTTCGATCGCAGGCTGCGTGGCACTTCTCTTCTCGAATTCATTCTCTCCTTCATGAGAAATCGGCCTAACGAGAAATAAATGAGGAGAAAGAAGTGTGCAGATTCACAGCTGGCGGAAGGATAAAATTGGCGTAACCGACGGGATCATTTTCATCAGGACTTTTGAGGTTCGTCGACCCGGTTTTCTCGTGACGCGATCGCAAAATGCGATTTTATAAGGCATAAGAAGAAACAGAGGGACAGTCAATTGAAAACGCACGAAAAAGGAAGCCCCGACATTGTCGACGACCTCGAAGCAACACTCGCTCATTGGAAAAGAAGAGTCAGTAGATCGTGTAATCAGATGCCAGATTGAATTATATCTATTATATGGAACGTTTACGGCGTCGATAAAGATCCCAAGTGCATTTCCTGTCGGTCATTACTGCAAGACGAAGGACGAGGATATTTCGAGCAATCGATAAAATCGATATTCCTCGAGCGTGATAATAATTTCGCGAGACGATCGCTCTCTCAAGTAGTTGCCGACAGCTCGACGAAGGGAATGATGAAAATTGCCCTAATCGTAATTGCAATTATGGCGCACGGTCGACATTCGCGGTGTATTGAGCGTGACATTTGATCGTAATCATTTTCTGCAGCGAAATTTTCTTACTCCCAATCGAAAGAGGGATTGATTATGGATCGAAGCGTGGTAAAAAGTCTCGAAAAGTAAACGGACATTAGCGCGGGACCAGTCAAAACACGCAAAACGGTGGCGTATGAAATAAATAGACATTCTTTTTATATTATTGCGAAATTGGTTAAAATATGCGCGAAACAGTTACACATAGAATAAACGGACATTCTTTTCTTCATTAGCGCGATTAAAACTACATGTGAAACGGTTACATATGAAATAAACGGACATTCTTTTTTTATTAGAGCAGAATCGATTAAAACACGCGAAACGGTTATGCATGAAATAAACGGGTATTCGTTTTTAATTTAATTTTGATGACAGTTCGCGGCGTTAACCACTTGATCATTACCGAATCGAATGATTTAATCCGTGGGTCAAACGATTGGGACGTTATTGGTAATGTCTCTTTTCCTGCATTTTCTGTTCTGAATTCCTGTTTAATTAAGCAGGAATCCGTTGATTGGGTTAACGGATGAGTAATCGATCTGTTTGTGATTATTAGAAATGACTGAATAACATGAAATTAATGGACGATTTATTATGCCATTTTGTTGTCTCTCTGCAACTCCGTAATTAAATACATATGCTTTACTAAATAAAATAAACTAACCACATACACATTGTAATCTCTTTATTGGCATTACTCTTCAAATCTCTTCGTTTCGTCAATTCAATTTTTTAGAAAGAATAGGCTACCATCCTAGGGAACATCGTCGAAAATATTGGATAAGCGATATTGTTATCTGCACTATCAGATATTAAAGAAGGAATAACAACCTAGTCCCTTGAGTTAAATAACATTTTGTTATTTTTAACTTTTATATGTATCAAAAAATGTAAATCAATTGATTTCTATAGTTAATTTCAAAGTAAACATCGTTCACATTAACGTGCGTACTTGATAAATAATAAATTAAATTTGAGTCAAATTTGATATATTTTCTTGAGTTAAATTACTTAATTTCATTATTTAAATTAAATTAATGACATATATTGAGTAGGAGCAGTGGCGATAGAACCTGTAGAAATAATTAAAACTTATTCAAATTGGATATAATCTGACATTACAAATTTAACAGTGTGTAAATGATGGAACTGCTTTTGGGCACGAGGCACGATTCTGCTTTATCAGTCATTTATTAAGCTCATCCTACGCGGTCTGCTCGCTCGCCAGTTTCGCACGAGGTTGCCTGGTATCATGTTGCTCATTCGACTACCACCTACACGTGGACGGGTGCACGTGCACCTTCTGCGTCACACTCTGAAATTAATAATGGAGCGAGGATATACGCGGTCTGCGCACGGTCATACCGCGGAAGCACGCACCGATCGTTCTACCGGGTGTGCTCTTTGAGCGGGAACGCGTCGTTCCGCGTGCTTATCGATGAAAGCCAAGCGCATCCTGCGTTCTGTAAGAACATATTTTTTTCGCACGCTCATTCTGCTGGCTTAATTCCCTATTGTACGACAAGCAAAAATGACTTGCAATAAGAAGTGTTTACCAACCTCTGAGGCCGCCTACTATCCAATTACTGCAAAAAGATAATTAAGAACTCGCTGAGAGCTTCGCGACAGATGACAATAATACGTATGATTACATGGCGTGATAACCACGAAGTGGTATTTCTTATTTGGATTTTATAATACAGCCGGTTAATAACGTAATTATTAGTCTCATGTCGTCGCGTCGAAACGAGTCTCGCTCGCGACGGAGTGGGATAAGTGCTGGTTCGCTTAGTGAGATGAAAATATCGGTGGAGCCCGTAAATGAATTCGTTTAGGTATTTTCACAGCCAGAGACGAGAGATATTTTCGTATCGCCGGTTACATTACACGTATAACACTGCGGCGTTTATATTCGTGGATAAAAACTGAAGACAGCCATTCATGATGAACAAGCCATTTGGCTTCATCTTTGTATATGTGTATCAACCTCTATAATTTTCACAAACCTTTCGATTGAAAATGAACTAATTTTAGAACTCAAATACTACGATTTCTCTATTTTCGAAAAGTAACACGTAAATATTTCGAAAAGTAACAAGCAAATATTTCATTGTGAATTCGATAAAAAAAAGAAAACAGAAATGGCTTTATTTTTGTATCCGTTGTGGCTTTATTTTTGTATCGTTGTGTAATTTTTCAAAAAGCTTCAAGTTATAAATAAATTGAATTTAGAATTCCTATATTACGGTATATCCAATTTCTATACTAAATTCGTGAATTTAAAAATAGATACAGAATTAGTCGAATGCATTAAATGCAAATAGCATACGATCAGAAAGCTCAGTTAAACAGAACATTAAATTGGCTGCAAATACTGAAATTTTATATCTACCTAAAAAAATTGCAAATATTTATTACATATTTATTTTAATTAAAAACTCGTTTCTTAATGAGCCAACGCTCGCCGATTAAAGTAATTATTCGTGACATTTCCAAAGCTAATTTACTGGAAGTTACTACGCGCGGACTCTTTGATCTCGGAGCTGCTAGATAAATTGAATCCTGAATTATTAGGAAGCGTTACGATATTGAATCAGCTGGCTTATCTCGCGAAGCGGAGGTGGTTAGAATGAGGCGCGCGTGCATTAGCACGTGGCTTAGCGGCGCTGCATCGCAATTTATAACCGGCGACGTTTCCTCATTCATTTCGTCGGAAACTTGGTTTTTCGCGAGATAGGATTCGGCGCGGTGCTTGTCGCCGTCTATCGATCGCTCACCCCTTGGCCGCGATTCTAACAATAAGATAAAAGCGACAGCTCTGTGTTGCCAGAGACACCCGTCGTAAGGCGGAAAGACGGGAGATTGCACGGTAGATCTTTCTCTTTTTGTTCTTGACCTCCTGCGGGAGAGAAGTACGCTCCACTCCGCTCGCTAATATTGTGGGCGGTGGTATCGTGTCAAGGAGCCGCGAAGCCACCACGCGGTGTGTTTCTACCCGCTCGCTCGTCACAAGCCAGAACTAACGATATCATCTGACGCGATGAGATGCAAAAGACGCGATGCGACACACCGACTAGGTTAAGCGCCTTTTATTCCACAGAGAATTTTGCGCGGAAGATCTCCGTAGCGCATCTGACGCTTTGCTTCCAAAGAAAAAGCTTATCAAGAGCTTTATTTACTATTCTATAATGTAATTTTAATTCTTGATACTGTACAAGAATTATCGTACGCCAAGTTGATTAAAAATATTTCACCCGAAAAATAATGAGTAACTTAATTTATCATGAATGTAAAAGTCTTGAAGAGAAACGTAGCAGCATTTTCTCTTTGCCCTTTTTCTCTTTGCGATTTTAATCTTTAACAACATGTGGAATCTGTTAGAAATTTACATACTTTTTATCTTGACATTTAATATTTTAATGAAACTTGCTTTAATTATGTTAAAAAGAGGAAGCAGAAAGAAAGAAATTAGGAATAAATTAATTTTTAAATAAGAGGCATACCTTGATACGCTAGCTCATTAAATTTGTTGATGAGACCTTAGTCTTGTACTTAAACGTGACATAAACACAGTTTTGAATATAGGCGCAAACTTGTTTACCTGTAATCAGAAAATAAAACAACTTATGTTATTAAAATGAAAAAGTATGAATTTCAGTTTTAATAATTTATAAATCAGCGTATTTATCCGATTTCTCTTCCAGACACATGTAACTTTTATTATTATTACATCTTAATAATATCTATTTCTCAATACATCCGACTAGCAATAAGTTTTTTATCTGATAACGTATCACGTATGTCGTATCACAAGTTGAAGAATCCCTGAAAGGATGCAGCACCTATTACGTAAGTCCTCTTTCACCATTAATTTCATTATTCGTGTCTCGATATTATCGTAGAGGCAATCTTCGCTATATATACATTTCCGCCGTCTTGTCGGCGCATTTAAGCGACGTGGCTTTGGACTTGCGCGATGCAATTCGTATGCATCCGCACGAGTGTAATGTTTATTCGCAGGAGAGGGACGCCGTATGGGCTCGTGAGTCATCCACGCAAAGAATTGCGCTATGCCTGAGTATATACGATGACGTGACGAGATATGAAAATTCACCTAAATGCAGCAGCTTTGGAAACAACCTACAGAGAAGAGATAAATATGAATATTTACACAAAAATTCTCAGCACGGTATCAGTTTAGTTATCATAATGCATGTTAAAATGCTTGGCATAATTTTCTCACAGTAATACCCAAGCTATAATAAGGCCCGGTTTTTCATTAACTTGTGGTTAAGCTTAACCTGATGTTTCGTCCAATGGGCTTCATCCGTGACGTCATCATGACATAGACGAAGCCTGTTGGATAAACCTAATCATAAGTTAACCAGATAATGAAAAATCGAGTCTATAAGACAATAAAATATCCAAAGTTTTGATCTTGTTGTTAAATGAAATTATAATGAGTTGTAGATTAATTATTTCTCTAATTACATCGCGATGACAAGGACGTTGAAATACGAAAATTCAAACAATACAGTGAAGCGTGCACGAGATAATCGCGATACAATGGCGGGATACTTAATAAGACGCCAACTTGGTATATTCGGAGATTAAAGTGGGATCGGAGACTAAAGTGAGAGGTTTGTGTCGCATTGTGATGGTAAGCGCCATTGAAATGAAGCAATATTAAAAGCATGGCCAGTTGTGCACTCGGTGCACACAGGCCTGGCGTTGTGTCTCGAGCAGCTACGAGAGGATCATCCCGTCGTCCTTTTACCCGTGCACTTTTTATTCCTGCACCCTTTTGTACTTGCGAAACTTTTGCATCTGAACGACAGCCGAGGGAAGGAAAGGGAATGAACGGCGGCTCCGGCGCGATCTCGCGTCAGAGCAGGACGGCAGGAACGGGAAAACAGGTCTCATTTTTCAACGAAAGGAAAGAGGGCACCGACAGCAAACCCCGAAGCTTTTAGCCATTCTTTACTTAGCGTACGATTCTACGATGATAATGCGACCTTTTTTGATTGCCTCTCGCCCTCGGCGCGATAAAAACGAATGTTCCGCGCTATGCAAATTAGATTCTATGCATCCAATTATCTCGAATGCTGGAGATGAATTACGAGAGGCGCGAGCAAATTTATTTTCACGATGCGACTACGTAAGAATTACTTTGCCATTCTGGAGAAATAGCAGCACTTATTTTACAAGAAATTAATTCTGATCGCCGTGTGCAATATTAGCAAGAATTATACCATTATGTTGTTTCTTCATTAATATTTATTTTATGATGTTATTAATATAAATTGCAAATTAAAAATTAAACTTCATGAATTTATATTTATATATAAAATAAATAATTTTTTTTTAATTTAAAAAGTTGTTAAAAATGTTTGTCCATACATTTATATATCAAATTATCTTTAAACATTTTGCATTATTTATAACAAGTCTAATTTTATTTTAACTTGTCAGAATCAACATCAAGTCTCTCACGGTAGTCTCAAATAGATACATTCAAATAAAGTATACGCGAAGATTTATTTAAGAAAAAAAAATGCGTTATTACGACTACCGTAACAATTTAATAATTTTCTGCGCTTCTCATTGCTTTATTTACTGCACCAACGGTTGCATTTTAACCTTTTGTTATAATCGCGATTTCCAAGCCTTTGTCGCGATAAAAAAAACAGAACGCTCGAGTCCGCTGTGCAAAGTGAATTGCGCAGATTTTGAAACAGCTGTAAATGTCGGTGAACGGCGACGGTTTGGAAAGCACTCGCCAATACATGTATGGTAATGGTATGGTCCTCGAGAAATATAAGTATTTATAGTTTTCGAATAAACTAGTATATTTATTCAAAAGATTCCTTTCAAATTGGTGCTTATCTCATTTATTGCAAACGTGAAAGTAATTCCGATGGCGACGTAATTCCTACTATTTTCTGAGTAACAAGACACTTTTGTATAAAAGCAATTTTATTATAGACTTCGGTAAAGAGAATTCTAGAATTTTGACGTCATCGAAATGGCTGTACACGAGAAATGTGATGTATTGGATTTATACATTTTATTTCATTTACATATAAATATGACCTGTTTGTATGATATTTGACGATATTTTGAAGAAAAGTGTCAAGTCTTTCCACACCAGGGTCAGATAGAGACATTTCTTCGCGTCTCTCTGACGCGACGGGATAATGCGACGAGGAAAAAGTTAATGCAACGTGCATGACGACGTGTGATTCGCTGCTACGTCTAGACAATCTGGAAACAAACATCGCTGAATTATTCCGGGCGAGCGTTAAAGGTTAAGGACGTGGGTTCGATAGCCGGCAAATCTTGCAAATAATAATAATAATAATAATGATCCTAATAATAAGAACGTCTGTCGTCGACGAATTTACTCGAGGACGACTGCATTTATCCTCTCTTTCCCATTATCCGGACTTTTTCGTCAGGTGAAAGGAAACCACCGACGACGATAAACACGCATCCTCGATGTTACGCACTTCTAAAATTAAAATCGACCGGTCGTTTGTAACGATTGGTGGCGAGAACTCGACTCGTTTGTGTCCTTGGAGGCACGCTACTTTGCGCAAACTTAAGTTTCCTTAACCTTCCCTCGGCTCTGTTCAAATAAACCTAATGAGAATGTCTACTGAATAGCAGTAAGAGAGATCTTGGTATTATTTATTTAGTACAAAAGTAATAAATAATACTTGGAAAGAGTTTTGTTGAAATATCTAACAACTTTTAGTTAGCTATAGATCTGAAAATAATTTTCTATGAATCCAAATAATTAGGTATATAGGATGATGAAATTAAATGCTGCAATGTTCAAACTTTTGCATTATCATCAATACGTGTATCAATCAAAATGGTGTACATAATTATTTTAATAATTCAACAAAATTTCCAGGTCTGTATTTAGCTAAATTGTCAGATACTTTCAGCAAAGTATAAATTAAAATAATTTTTTTCAACAAAAATTTCTTTTTATAAAATATCACGCGCCATGAGAGTTAAAAAACATGAAGTCGTACTACTTATATGTATAAGAGTTCAACAATCGTACGGTATTTAATTCTTGAGAGCAAATATTTCAATAGCGCGTTTTTCGGGCGTATACTTAAAGCGAAAGAACGTGTTCAGTGTCGTGCACTCGTCACGATCGACGCATAATACGTCCGTGTGGAATTTCGCACGTGAAATTGAGACAAACTGTGAGACTTGTTCGACGGTCCGTGAACGCAAATCGATTCGGTGGCGACACGTTAGTAACAATCGCTAGGTAGGTCGTCGAGTTGGATTGGCGTGGCGTGGCGCAGCGTGTGGCGTGGCGTAGCGATTTGTTAGCGACCGATCTAACGCCAGTTTTCTAACTTTAATGGTCCGTGACGGCCCGCGATTACATTCAGCTCGGTTACGTTCGCACATTTCGTGCGTGGGCGTTGAAATCGGCGCAAACGCGTCGCGATGCTATTGATTCGTCGATGAAAGGGGAAACGGATCGCGCGAGGTCCTTTAGCGTTAAAGGTCTAATTGAGCTACCGCGGCTTTAGCTGTATCGACGCTCCGTGAAGTGAAACCTTCCACAATCTGCTCCGCGTATTTTCTCCCTTATTTTAACGCGTAATTTATTGGAAAATTTGATCAGTCAGACAAATTAGGAAAATTAATTTCTCTACTATGAATGTAGTTCAATTTATATATGGTTACAATACTTTAATTAATTTATTTAGTAAATTGAAATAAATATTTTTTTAATTAATTAGGACTGTTTTTTTTATTAATTAAAATCTTTTCATCAACTAAAAAAATCAATTTATTAATTACAAATATAATGAGTTATAAGACGGGACTGGACGTTTCCGTTCTGTCGTGCGCGTCCGTGATCGAAAGTCCATGATTGCCAACGATTTAGAAACGTGCGAGACGTTACGCCTGTCCTTGCGTCGTTAACGCGAATAAACGCAGGTACACACATTCTAACTACCCGGCTATTATGCGTTTCTTTCCCCCCCCCCCCCACTGAAGACGATCAGTCCCGCGATTAAATTTGCGCACGTGCGGCGCAAACCCTGTCGCAACGTCGTATTAAAACTCTTGTAAACTTAATACGCGATAATTTAGTTGCTTGTCGCGCTATTTTCGTAGAATCACGATAACACGATATGTACAGCGTACAAAGCAGCTGTATTTTTATCTGATATTTGTTTCTTTTTTTAAAACTGAAAGCGTTTAACCTTGAGATCAAATATGCATAAGTACGTGCGACATTGTCGCGGAAATATTAAATTTAATATATTCGTGATGAAAAAAAAAAAAAAAAAAGAAAA
>NW_017276910.1:738488-752056 GCF_001594065.2 Cyphomyrmex costatus
AAAAAAAAAAAAAAAAAGAGAGAGAGAAGAATGCCGAGTGATTTTTGTAAAGTTTCACATGAATAAAAATAGAAACTTTTCCATCTATAATACAAAAAATTGTGCTACTTATATTACGTAAAATACCGCATTTTACTCTTCGCCTTTCTCTCTTATTTTCTGACAAGACAGTCATAAATCGTTAATCTTGGAATAATAACCAATCCCGTCGATCGGTCGGGAAACCGCGCTTACGCGAAGAACGGGTGTGCGTACTCGTTTAATGGAAAGTCCGTGATTCTCGCGGCACACAACCGCTGAGACGTACGCGTGTCCTTGTGTCGTTAACACGATTTGACGTTACTCAACGCGATATGCCGGCGTGTGAGAGAGCGTGCCTACATTATCTTGGTGACGCCAAGTAAGTCGGCGAGTCTCCGCGCGCGCTTGCAAAATCGTCGCTACACCTCCGTAAAAAGCCTCGCGAAAACGTTCCTTCGCGTGAAAAATCCAGCCAATGCACGTATCCAGTCGGCCTGTGTTCCGTTTTCTTTTTCCTCGCCGACAAAATCGTTCTTACATCGGATAAAAAGAAAAGTATGCAACAATCGCGATCGGCACGACAGCCCTGATGTTGTAAGAGCGAGTGTAATGGATTGAGCATATGTTCTTTTGTGAAACTTAATTACAGTTTGATTTAACACAGATTGAAAGATTCAGACAAATTATCAGAAACGTATATTCCTCGCTCAATTACACAATTTATGATAAAAGGATGTTAATTCGGAATTTAAATGCCAAGATACGTAATGGAGATAATTTTATTGTATAATATTATAAGAAAAAAAAAGATTATCAGCAATTGCATAAAAAAATTGAGTTTCGTGCAAATTTATGAAATATTGGAGAGTATACTTAACTTAGCTCTTAGACCAAACAGATTTCAACATTTTCAAGTTTTACGATAGATATGTGGCGTTTGTTGAATTTTGCATTAAATTAATCACCCTAATCGCGTAGATTTACCGGAGTAGCCTTGGATAATTTGCAATTAGAGCAAAAGCAATGCGGGCAGACGGAAGGATGTATTGGAGAGACCTTGAATTTATGTGGTGGTGAATTGCGCAAAACTGGATCTAGGCTCGGCGCCAAATTTCGCGCGATGCGTTGACCGACTTTACGAGAAAACCAGATTATGTGGGCTTTTGAAACAATGTCGAAATGCCGTTTCTCTAAACAGAGATTCTTCAAAGCTGCTCACAAACGGCGTCGTAAATGATTGCAGGGTTCCTCGGGTATTTCTGGATATCCGGATTGAGCAATCAAATATCTTTGAGGAAAATTCTTTCCTCGTGTAAAAAGACGATAGAATTATTAAACGTTGACTGTTTTATTATCGGTACAAAATCTGAGGACACCTGTTATACTGTGTACACAATAAATGTAAATTTATTTCCTGTCAGAAGTTAAAAATTTATTTTCTTGTTAATTCTTGTTGATTCTTTGTTCATATTTTTATTACATAGTATATTTTTATCGTTACATTTATAAAGAATATAGGTAGTAAGCATAGAAAGTTTAAAATAGTTTTAGGATAGTACTGTAGAATAATTCGTTCAAAAGACGACAACAAGCCAGTAAAATATATGTTAACCTCTTACGGAAATTGGAACAAAGCAAATTGAAGCGAATATATGCGATAAAATAATGGCCATAAATCGTAATAGCGACTATCCTTGCTGAGTTACAGATTCCCGGTTGTAGAAATTCTTGGAAAAATCCCCGGGAAAAGAGATTGTGACTACTGGCAAAAATGCTAATCGCATTACAGAATATCACGCGTGTTTTTGTGGGAAACGCGGGAGCGTATTTATAGGATTAACTTCATCGCCGGGAAAGACGGATTGCAGTGTCACACGCGCTGCAGGCCTCGCAGCCAATGAATGAGCCACGGTGCAAGGACATGGGTTGCAACAAATCGAACGTGCCCCAGACTCTCCGCTCTCTTTCTTTCTTGCCCCCTTCCCCTCAATTACGAATTAAAGCGCTCACTGCCGCTTACTCGCGATTCGTATCAAAACTGCAACGTGTTTACACGCTGAGAGAAAGGGTGAACGATCGATACCGATATTTCTTTCAATATTTCTTTTTGCTAATTAATTCAAGAAAGCAATAACACTTTCTCACTTTTCTCAGTAAAAGTGTAAATGTCTTTTAAGTAAATGTCGATAAAACGTACTATTTTCTCGGTTTTTTTTTTTAAATGTAATATTTAAAGATATATATATCTTTGACAAAATATTTCAAAGGTTTACTAAAGTGTAATTTTCGAAAATTGTTTCATTTTATTTAAATAACATTGTTATACTGTGTTTTTAAATTCTATTTTCTTTTGACAACCCAAATATTGGAAATGATTTAATTTCCGAGTTCCATTTTTTGGTTTTTTACCGATATAAAAAAAAATTCTTTTCCTTTGACGTATATTTATATTCTGAAACGAGAAAGTATTAACGGTTGGTTTGAAAAGTATCTTAGTAGCGTGAGAACTCAGAAACGCGGAGCACTTGTCCTTACACCTTTCACGCCGATTGAAATGACCGGTATTAATTACCTGTCTTACGTTACGCGACTCTGCCACACGCTCCGGGCTGTCACAGATATTTCTGAGTGCACAGTGTTTGTTTCGGTTACGAGAAAAATTAAAAACTTTAGTAGTGCAGGGGACGTTGACGGAATCTAAAACACATGATTCAAACCCAAAAAGAAAGAATGTAAAATAGGAATACAGAAAAATTTTATAAAAATCTTATTAAAATATGAATTAATATATACAAGCGAATAATTAAAACACAAATAAACATATCTACAATTAAAAGAGTTAGAAATTAGTTTGGATACAAGGTTTTTTAGTGATTGAGTAATTATATATTATTTCATAGGAATTCAGTAATGCGTCTGAAAATCAATGAAGCGAAATCAATCTAATCTATAAACGTCTTTCATATATTGGAAGGTTTTCAGATAAAACGCTTTTGAGTCAGAGTGACACGGATTTGTCGACAGCCGTGTCAAAATGTGGTATCGAGGAGATCGTGTAACCGATCGCCTATGGCCCGCTCGATCGATGACTGGTAAACGGAAGGTGTGTACAATTGGCTAGTTAAGTATGACGACGTGGCATGATTGGCGGTTTGGTATTTAGGAAAGGCCAGTCTCTCTCGACCAATGTCACAACTCGTTTGAAAGGCGCTGGAAATCCATAAAGCGCAGGTGAACAGACCCACGATCGTTCCTCTCTATTACCGATCTCCCGGATCAACGACAAAGGTTGACGATTGCAAAGCGCGTGATTGCCCCGTGACGAAGGTCTGCAAATCTTGATCGATGATCGTTAGAAGATCATCGACGATTGTGATGCCTTTTCCTCGATGAGAACACGAACCAAATAAAATAATAGTAATTATATCGACATTACCAGAAATTGATCTATCAGTTTGTCATTTAACTATTTGGTTAATGAGAATTAAATATAGAAATGCTAAAACATTCACTAATTTATTTCAGTTTGACGATGTATCATCGAAAGATTTTCTCGAGCAAACTTTGATAAAGGATAAATTCACTTGCATTATCGAGAGAGTACAATATCGTTTACGTTTTCATTTACGCAAACGTAACTGACCCTACTCACGCTTATGAAACGAAGCACTTTGTGGCGAGAACAGCCCGAAGGTGAGACGGAATTAATCGCTTTGACGATTCTCAGACGAGAACGATGGACGATGCCCTCACGAGACGGAGACAGTTAACCGCGTTTCCCATGAACCTTCTCCCGCTCTTAACCCTATCCAGAACTTTACCCTGTCGCGAAGCGGTTCGGAAACCGGGTGGTTTTTGGATGGAACCGGTTCGACCGGTTTGACGTTCGGTTCCTAAAGAAAAGCCCTGGGGCCCTCCTCGTATACGTATTGCCTCTGCGTCTCTCCTTCTTCTTCCTCTCGAACAGCGAAAGGTAACTTTTGTTTCGACGAGGTCACATATTTAGATGAAGAACCAAAGGTAGAGGTTGCGACAAAGCTCACTAAAATGCAACTAACACACTTCTTGCTAATTAGTTCAGTGTGATTATCAATTAAAAAAAAATATTCCAGAAAAGAGACGTAAAAATTTTATTAAAAATTTTTCTGTTTAAATCTAATTCTTTAAAAAATATATGAATATTTCAAAAAATAACTTTTAAATTGTAAATAATTATAAATAAATAAATAAATAATTATTGCAAATAAAGAGAGCGATCAAATTATGTTCTTCCGTTTCAATTGTTTCGTTAAAACACTATTAAATAAAACTAGAAAGTATTAGAAACTATTCTAATTTATCTATGTTATGAAAAAAAAATTCATTAAAGAAAACTTCTATTAATATTATATACTTTTATACTCGTAATATTTCTCGTGTAATTTTTAATGTCACTGTACAAACTCTCTCTGAAGATATATTTATTGGAATTATTCATATTCCATACACAGTTGTTAAAATATTAATTCTTTTTTTCAGTTTTGATAAAAGTAATCTTTTTGTAATGTATTTTTTTGTGAAATTATTTTTTGTTCTTTGATCTGTACTCTTTTTACTAATTAATTCACGTTTTTTGAACTCTCGATGTTACCATTTCTTCTACTTATATATACATAGATAATAGAGACTTTAAAATGGAAATTATACATTAGTACATTTGATGAATTTAACCAGTTATTCTAGCAATGTAGCTATTAATTATATACAAGTCGCAGATGCAAATTGTGCGATACTGTCGTGACACAGGCACATAAAGATAAATACCCTTATTTGCAATTTTCAATAAATCATAACTTGATGCACCTGGTAGATTCTTTCTAGCAAAAAATTGTCGTTGCCGATCAGATTGTTTTATGTGTTTTTGTTTTGAAGTGTGATTATTACAGAAAATTTAGTCAGAAAGTTAATATAAAAAATTATTGAAGTTATATATATATATATATATATAATTAATTATTTATTATAATTCTAAATACCTTAATATCTTCAAAAATCAATTTTTACTTCATGTTTTTAAAAATATATATTTTTTTGTTAAAACCTTTTTGTTTGATTTATTTAAGTTGAGATATAATAATTAAAAATAATAAATAAATAAAATTACAAAAAAATAGTAGTTATTTCTTTTTTAACGAATCAGTTAGTCATTAAGCGAAATGTTACAAGCAAGAGACTAAAAAAAAAAAAAGAGGAAGCAGGAGGCCATTTTAATATCGAGTTGCACATCGCAGGGTGATCGTTCGCCAGTTCAAAGGTTATGTGCGCATTGAATGCTCATTGAAGAACGGAGCCGGCTGTGGAAAAATCCACGAACGAGGTTGATGAGTTTTCCAGCAACTTTCAACCAAACCAAAAGTACCACGACCGCGCTTGCGCGATAATGACACCTTCCTTGAAGGAAACTAGGACACCGTAGAAATTGCGAAGTTGGTCCTTGCATTGCGTGCAGGTGCATGAAACGCTTTTCCATGTTCTGCCTGTTTACTTCATTGTGTTGTCTCGAAAGTGAGCAAGATCGAGCACGTTGGAGAGAAGGGCTTTCCTAAAAAGCACTTAAACGTTATATTATTGTGGAAAAAATAATTTCCCTTGACTTAAGAATAAAAGATTGGAAGTAAAAAATCCTTGACGCAATTTTGGGGCGTTTTTCATAAAATATTATGTATTAAACGCTTATATTAATTGTATTTTTGTGGACTAACAAACAACTTCGGAAAAGTTACAAAGACAAAAATATAGAAACTGATTTAATATGAGAACTAATGTAGACAAGGAACTATATTGTAATGACAAATTGAAACATTAATACAATAAAATTTGACACTTTTCTGTCTTATTCCTTGTTACGCTTATTTTCTTTAATTTCCTTTGTTTTCTTTCCAATTCACCTTATTATCTGTATCAACAGTTACAGTACCGTCAGATGTTATTATTAGATCATTGGCTTTTATACTTTTTACCAGAGAAGAGAAAATAACACACTCGGGCAGAACTATTATTGTTTTCGTACTATAATATTTTTGTGCAGTCTGCTATGCAGCTATATAAATGTCAGCAAATACATTTTACTTGATTTAAATAATAAAAAATAAAATATATAAAATTTTTTGATCAAAAACTACTGTAACAGTAACAATTGCTGGCATAAAATGCTAATGTTTTATTTTTAGATAATACGTATATTTATCATAATTATATTATAACATCCCTCTTATTATTGTTTGAGAAACAACTTTTGGAATTATGAGACATCGAGGAAAAAAAAACGTTTTATAAATCGAAAGATCAATTGACACAGATCTTGAATGAAGAAGACAATTTTTACGTTTGCCTGTCCGTTGTCTTATTATTCTTCCGATATAAAACTCAAGTTTTGTCTTGTCTCCTGATAAAACTGGCACTCAATTACACTTCCTTTAATTATAGTCAAGATTCTTCGACGGCGAATGGAGGTCGATTGTGGTACTTGTGATGTCACTGTGCAGTCATTATCGTCGTTATTATTCCACTAGGTACTCTATATTGCTTCTCGGGTTTAATAACGTCTGCGGCAGGAGTACATCCTATTTCTCGTTTCGTTCGTTGTAGCGGGGACCAGGATTAATTAACTGTCGTAAGTTGTGTCCAATAATCGCCCACCATCTCGCAGTCGCTTCATCACGACGATGTTATTTTTGAGGTAAAAAAGCACGTCCACACTGGTGAAAGGTTGCTAAAGGTTACGCTTTAAATGATTTTATTACATAAGTTACAGCGGCATTGTAACGTATACTCACATGCGACGTAACGCGGTTGTATAAATCTCTTTTACATTGCAATAAGGGCAGGGGGACAAGATTACGCTCACGCACGGTTTACATTATACTACACGCAAGGAGACCTTTAAGGGAAGTTTCTCTTAAAGGGGCTTGTACGGAGGTAAAAGCCCCTCAGGTAGTAGCGGAAGGATGAGAATACTATCAAGAAGGACAACTTGACCATGATGCACAGAGGGTGTGGAGACGAGCGAAGGGTGATATAAGGGTGATGCAAGCTAGCATTGTCTGTCCACCGACAAAAGCTGCTCTTGTACTTGAGGTACAACCGTCCCTCGAAAGTCTAGTTATCCCCTACCCTGGAACCTAATTCGAAGTTCATTCCCAAGACCAAACTTTCGACATAGATGACAATCTTCCCTTTCAATCTTTACCTAAGGAACCTAATTCTGTCTTCGTCGTCTGAAAGTACTATTCTGATCGTATTGTTCTGCAAAATATTAAAATTACCTTTGTCCAATCGTCTATACAGTTCTCGAACTAAACCTTGTGTTTATGTTACAAAAAAGATTTGTTGTCTATAATGAAAAATTCAAATTAGCTCGATATCTAAACAGTGAAATGTTAACGTTGTCGTAACACGACACATATAATTTCGTATAAAAAAACTTATAAAGTATAAAATAATATTTATGAAGAAAAATGACAACTAAATAAGATATTAGTATTACAATCATTATGTTATAAACACAATAATAAATTAAATAAGATATTTAAAAAAAAGTTATAATTTTCTTGTTTACAATAACTTTAATTACTTATAATTTTTTATTTATAACTATTTATAACACAACTTTTATCATAAACTGTAAATACAAATTTCAAAATAATTTTGTTGAGTCATAAATAATTATGTAAAAAAACTCGAGAATATAATTACAACATGCTGCAAAAAAATTTGATGTTCTAGAAATCAGCTTGAAAGTCCTATATGATTATTGTGATAGTCCAAAATAAAATTATTTTAAGATTTGTATTAAATTAAATTTTTAGATATTTCAGAAAAATCATTCTTTCCATGTACAAATATGAGAGTATATATCGCAATAATATTTTACTTCATAATTTATAATATATAACTATATGGTTACAATGGGAACAAAGGAATTAAATATACGAACTAGATCATGCTGTATTATATTTCATTCTGATTTTGCTGTTATCTTAATTATCGAGATATCCAACTCTCTGACAATTAGAAAGTAGCAAATATTGATGCTGTCCGATTAAAATTGTATTTGCAAATTAATTTTGTGTTTAATGAAAAGAAAAAAATCAGTTGTACGGGTGCATGATTCTAGAATGCTGGATGTGTATAATCGAGTTAAAAATAAAAGCAATTAGCAAACGAGAGCGATCGCGGCACTTACATCCGCAATACGATACGTGCAACCAAGCTGCACTTACGTGCAAGTTGTTTACGTTTGCCGGCGTAAATAGAACGTACGGAAGTTTTCTTTCACCAGAGGCGCGTTAGCGCACCGTTCTCCGTGAAAATTCTAATAACTCGCGCCTTTCCCTCCATACGCTGCACCGCGCGTTGGGACGTTACGAAAAAGAAAATCGGTTGAAATTCCTGGCGGTCGCGGGCCGCAAATACGTCGTAGCTAATTATCGGAGTTAATCACAGCGGAGTCGGGCAGGCAAGAAAAAAGGGACAAGCACACGACAATTATCCAATACGTCGGCGGTGGTATTTTACTCTCCCGCCGGACTTTTCGTGAAAATCAACCGTTCATTATGTCGATACGTATGTATGTACGCAGCTGGACAAGCCGGGTAAGTGGCAAACAGGTTTTCCTCGAGCACTTCAGACTTCTGACCCATACAAGCGCGTATCTCCGCAATTCAATTAGTATCTATCTAATTAACGGCTAAATTACGCGATCGCTATTTGCGGAGCCGAATTCTGTGTCCGCGTCCAACTCATCGTCAAACGGTTTCTTCTGCTTCTCGCGAGATTAATTTAAATGAAACGATGCAATCGGAATGGTTTTAGCATCAATCTAAGTTATTTATAACTGGTACAAAATCAGGTCATCCTGTTTCTGTCAATTTTCCGAACATATTTCCAAGAACGCTATAAATATCGTCATCATGTTACAGTGATGTCATAAATTTATAATTGTCCTAGATGTAATTTTATTAATACCTAATATTTGATTTATATATATTTTTTAAGTAAAAATTTTATAGTTAAATATTTATTTGCAGGATAATTCTTGATACTTGATCAATGAAATATTTTCATTGATTTCTAGCGTCATTTCATGAAGAAAAGTTTGAGCATATTATCTCAAAGATCTCAAAGATATACAGTGTGAAAATCGTGTACAATTATTTTATTTTTTAATAACTCCTAAAGAAAAAATATTTTAACAAAATTACTTTTTTATATTCAATTTTCTTAAAGTGTTGATCGCATTTCATATAAGTACCTTTAAAAATTAATTAATTCCAAAATGTATGTTTGAGAAAATAATGTATTATCTAAACTACGTAATTTTTTTATGAGACGACGAGTTCAGGTAAAAAATGAAAGTATCCTGTCTATTTACTTGACCGAGTTTAAAAAAGAAATTTTATTTAGAAGCTATTGAGAAAAGGTAATAATCTTGTGAGATGTTTAACTTCCGTTTAACATCTATATCTCTCTTTTCGGCCTTTAAGGTTGTGTTCATATAAATTTTTTTCATAAAATAATTTCAAAAATTTTCTAAAATATTAAAAAGACTTGCAAGAACCCTGTATACATGTATTATATTATATATATATATATATATATAAAAGTACATATATTAATTTTAATATTTAATATTAAAATAATATTATATCTCATTGTACTTCTCTACAGCTTTCTTCAATGTTTTTAAAATGTAAACTAATGGAGAAAGAGAGAAAAAAAGTAACCCTATTTTACATAAGTTTATACAGTAAGGGCATAGTAGTACTGGATAACTTTTGATTGCTCAACCATGATCGCAATCACTCGGGAGCAATCATAAAGATATACCTATTTCAAAAGACCTTGGCATTTGACGTTAGATATTTCGGATGCGACGGTATGAATTAGCCTTCAGGCCTTCTTTTAAAATAAGAATATGAAAGTCGTTATTAGTCATTCGTTCGTGCAACAGGATACTCGACTTGCCACGGTTTCTCGAAATTGTGTCGGTGATTTTGTAAAAGGAATGTCTACGACCACACACACAAATCGAATTTGTTACGACTCGCTCTCTAGTATTTCGGCAAGGCTGTAATGAAGATTCCTGAGATACTTATATTGAAAAACGACTTTCTCTTGTGCAAATATTGAGGGACCATATCGCGTGTCGCATTTCGTGTTCACCTATTTTTGCGCCACGTTTTGCCTCCAATTTTACAATATTCAATGACACTTGCACATGAACAGCTTAATCGATGATGCATATTGCGCTTGGATAAATGTCAACAATGTTTCAATGTTACGATAATCTTTTATTATGCTAAAGTAAAGCTCCATAAAAATTGATCTGTATAATCAGTACGCTCGATAAAAACGGAGATTAAAAAAAGCTCATAAAAAAGCTTTTACAGGTAAAAAAAATATACATCAAGTATGCATAAAAACATCAAAAAATGTATTATTAAATAAAAATAATTAAAAAATAGACAGAATCACTTTTTCTTTTTTATAATACAAGACGTAAAGTAAGTATAAATTATTGAGAAATAATAAAACATATACATATAAATATTAAATAAACATAAAATAATTCAGAATGCAAAATAGTAAAAAAATGTGTAAAAATTTTCACGTAAATTATGATATTATATTGTCACAATTCTTTTTTTTTATAGATTACAGGATTTAAAAACAATTAATTATTATACTTGGTAATTTGTAATATAAATGAAAAATTACAATTTAAAAAAAATGGTTAAGTGTACGCATGCATATAAAGTGAAGATATACTATAAAATTCAAATTATTGACATTATGAATTTGATAGTATATTTTCATTTTATTTTAAAATGCATACATATTTTTTTATATTTTTAAAATTATTTTTAATCATTCCTATAGATTGTCACTATTCTTACTCAATATGTCATTAAATTTAACTAAAAAAAAATATATATACATAGTATATAATAAAATAATTTGATTTAAAATTCATTTATTATTTATTGTGCATACGGACGTATTAATAATACGGATGCTGTTTATTTTAAAACTAACTATACAAATAGATTTACATTTTAACACATATGAAGAAAATAACAAAAATGCTATTTAAATCAATGAATTTATACCATTGTTCTTTTGTTATCTAAAATGGCGTTTATGTATGAGATTTTAAAACGTAAAACTTAAGCTTTAAGCTTTAAGTTGTAAGTAATTGACAAATTAGAGTCGAATATGAGGAGAATATAATCGATTATAAAACTTAAGTTTTACGCTTTAAAATTTCATTGTAGACACTGTTTGACTGCTGTATAAAAGTTAAACGAATACGTTAAACTCTCATACTTTTAAAGAAATACATTAGTAAGTGCCGCCTATACATGCAGCGTTTCATACAACATAGTTTACATTCTAGCAAGAACTTCGGGATGTAAGTTTGACGGTGGCTTGCGATATGTTCAATAGGGATACTTGCGGCGGAACTATGTCAGCGTTGCTACATGAAGAAAGGAAACAGGACGAAAAAGGAGTCATAGCGTGGGCGAACTTAATCAACTAGTAATCGGCCAAGAAGTCGGTGAAAGAGAAAAAGCAATCTCGTCGTATCGCCGAGCAACAAAGCGACCTACGTACTTGGAAACCTTTCTAGGAAAAACGTGATGTAAGATAGAGAGAAAAAGAGAGAAAGAGTGAGGGTGAGAGAGGGAGAAGGAAAAAAAAAATTTCGAGTCAATGTTAAAGCGATGGTGACAACCGAGGTGTCTCTCCGTGGGTGCATTAAATCGATGCTCGCGATTGATTGCCTGACAACAAGAAAATAGCTAGGTGCTCGGGGATATCATTGCTCTCGTGACAGGTAGGTTTTGCCTTTACGAAGTAGAACGGCAGAAATGTTGCAGCATAGATGTACACTGTTAAATCTATAGTGTCAAAGTTAACCTAATTTAAGTCACGACTGTTCCTAATATAACGTTATTTTATACTGCAGCAACGGTTTTTCATACTATAGTGTCAATTTGAAACTGTATAATATTAAATTGATATTGGCTAGTTTTAAATTTAATCATTGCTTTAGTACAAAATAACGATATATTGAGCAGAAGCAGTGACGACTTAAATTAGATTAAATTTAATACTATACATTTAATAGTGTATGTATGTTGCATTTAAATATTTAAAAATTTAGAATTTTTATTAATTGAAAGATAAAGATATATAAATTGTTACATTTTTTAAAATTAATGAATAATTAATTTTTATAAACCAGCATATATTGTAATAAGGTATACGTATAATTTTACAATTGTAAAGGAAAATTTTGAAAATAATTTGCTTGTTTTAAAGATGCAGAATAATACTGGGGCTATTTCGATTCTAAATAAATCGAGTGAATTTTTATAGTAACCAGAACGTGATATCGATTACGCATGAATGAATGTTTAACTCTTCCTAAAAGGCGCGTCGAAAATGTCAATAGAACGAACGAAGGGAAGTGTAGGTGCGGTTAATCGAACGTTTGGCGGGAGGAAAGATAGGGAGAAAGGAAAAACGATAACTAATTTTCAAGTGCGTCAGAAAGACATGTAAACCCGCGAGTTTCTCTTAATTGATACACAGTGAGATGTGTAACGAGCTCTTCATGATAGGTGGAAAGTGTAGGTGCACGAACGTGAATGTAGTAATGAGAAAAGGAGACGGAAAGAGAGAAAGAGAGAGAAAAGAGGTGATTGGATCGTATCGGTGAGCAACAAAGCACGGGAGAACCTTGTGAAAGTTACATCACCAAGGCTACCATGCCTATCATTATATGCATTAGACGTCCGCATTATTCTTAGGAACTACGCTCGGTGCACTGTGCGCTACCGCGCTTTGGTGCACGCCGTAAAACGCTTTCCCACTCGAATAAGAAACGAAACTTGGACATTTCTGCTATCGCTCGGTGTAAACAACATATTTGTTGGAGAAATTACTAGAATTAAATTCAATTCTCATCAGAAGTACATTCTTTTTTTCTGAATAACGCCATATCAACATAAATGTACTCGCACATATTTTATTTTAATTTACAAAGTAAAATGTAAACAGTAAATAGTTTTTTTCACGGTAAAATTTTATAATTAATTTTACGACTCAATATGTGCAATGTTATTTTTTGTGTAGTGTGTAACTCCTATTTTGTCCGGTCTTTATTGTGCCACCTGGATGTGTACGGTTGTTAATAAAGAAGTATATGTAAGAAGATGACGAAACGAATAATTAAAAATATAACGGATTTAACACAATTCCATTTAACTTATGATGTAATCCATATAGCTTTTGACGCAATATCGGGAATTCGGTTATGTTGTCTGAAAGTTAGAAATCTACTGGTGTTTAAACTGGAATTATCGCGATTGAAAAATATCCTTTTTCGAATGGTGAATAAGTTGATCACGACAAACATCAATAACAAGTACGTGATTTATTAAAATTTAATAAAGTATTTATAGAATAAATAAAATAAATCTAAAGTATATATATATATA